>NC_061845.1:28555962-28563462 GCF_019202785.1 Penaeus chinensis
AACAAGACCAGTTATAGTTACAGATATCTGTTGTAATTTGTAGATAATATGAGTATCATCAAGAAGTATGACAGCCTTAAACTTCTATAAATGATGTGAATTTCTTAAAGGATTCACCATTACATTTTTTTTCCCACAGTGCAAAAGCATGTTCCTCATTCTTTAGTGAACATCTAAATATACTTAGGTAAAAATACTAATCTTTATCAGCTTGCTTTACAGATTCAGTAAGGTAGACTTTATGTTCTTGTTTTCAAATATATAGCACAAAGACAAAAGAAAGTTACCTAGACCATTTAGCATAGTATTCATGTAAAAGAAACAACTAAAAAGATTTTCCACTGAAATGTTTCTATTATTACTTTCACATGGGAGGAGAATATATATCAATAAGTTCTCTTAATCAATTAACCAAATATCTTTAAAAAAAAAACATCTTTAACAAAGGAGGAAGTCTATAACTAAGGAAAATAAGAGATATAACTCAAGTTATAGACAAAATTCTGCTGCCAAACACACATTTTAGGCATATTCAGAAGTATTTAAATACTAAACAAAGGGAAACACACACACACACACACACACACACACACACACACACACACACACACACACACACACACACACACACACACACACACACACACACACTCACTTTTCCTATTTTATACATATATAAATATGTGTGTGTGTGTGTGTGTGTGTGTGTGTGTGTGTGTGTGTGTGTGTGTGTGTGTGTGTGTGTGTGTGTGTGTGTGTGTGTGTGTGTGTGTACACATTAATATACATACATACATACATACATACATACATATCCATATAAAATAAACACTAATATAAGGACAGGAAGGTGAGTGGTATCAATGGAAATGAGACTAGGCAACTCTACAACACTGAGATCAAACAAAATGTCTACAAACAAGAATATTTTTACCTGACACAACTGGTAAGATAAGGGAGAAAATGAGACAAGTTATATTGGTAATGAATATGAATAAGAATTTGGTTAAATTTATGATACACATGTTAAGGAGGGAAGTATTTATGTTTACAGTTTTACATATTCTGAACTATTTTTTCTTACTTCACCTCTGACATGAATTATAAGAATAAATGAATTTCCTGAATGATATAAACATGAACTTTTACTCACACACACACATGCACATCAGACCACATGCAAGCACACACACACATACAGATAGAGAGAGAAGAGACAAGAGGACAGGTGATGCAAGGAGGGGAGAGAAAGAGGCAGAAAGAGACAAAGAATAAAACATAAAAGGACACAAGCAATCACAGACATATACATACACTGATGAGAGAAGCGAATAAGAAAAAATAAATAAATAAAGAGAGAAGTGAGTTCATTAATAGATAAAACTTTTCAACTTAAGATAAATGACAGCGAGACAGAAAGACAGAGCAAGAGAGAAAGACAGAAATGATGGAAAACTTTCCTACTTCTACATCTCTAATAAAATTCCAGAAATCAGTGTCATTTCACCTATTAATCACCAACATCGAATTTCATCTGCAGCCAATATCAATCCATTCATTAACATATGCCAAAAGAATTATGTAAAAAAGATATTTTTACAAAAGTATATTTGATAATATAAAATAATATATACTGAAAGCATATATATATATATATATATATATATATATATATATATATATATATATATATATACACACACACACACACACACACACACACACATATATATATATATATATACATATATATATATATATATATATATATATATATATATATATATATATATATATAATTTATAATTGAAGTATTCAGATTCTGCTATCCTACAAGACTTGGACTTTTCAGGGATAATTAGCATGTTTTACCAAGTGTTTCAGTTTACTCTTCATCTACTTTCACTCTACCACTTTCAGTATCAAGCTCTAACCCCTGAACTGCAGATGACATATTGAATACTCCTCTCCTAGGAGGTAAAAACCATGAACAAAAATTGTGTTACAAAAGAAAGAAAGAAAGAAAGATATCTTTACACAAATACATGACAAAATTTCCAACAATAACAATTAGATTGTTTCAAAGTTAACAATTTCCCCAATAACCCTGATGAAAACACAGAAAATGGGCATTTAAGCCTTTAATCTTTCTGAATCTGAATGGGTACTGGTAGTGGAAGGATGATGTGGCACCCAAAAGCATAAAGTCAGACCAAAACATTCAAAAGATGAGTCAGAATCAAATACAAATCTGTTTTACAAGAGATAACTTTTAGACTACTGAACTGAAATCTCATGAGGCTTGTTGCAGTTTAGGGGTTAAGAACTCTTGCCGACTTTAAACTCTTGCAGCCACTGACCATGACAATTCCTACTGGTCATAATGTTTTACTTTTATATACCAAATTTAGGACATATTTTTCAGGTATTCTATAGTCATTTTAAAATTCCTTCGAAGAGTTTAACCCAAAGCCGACAGACATGTCATGTACATACATGCCATGCCCACTGTGAGTTTACTTCATCAATATTTTTACACACAGATGACTCCACTTGTACTAAGTCACCAATGAGCTAATTACGAGTACTACCTGTCTTACCTGTTTACCCTTTTCCAAAATTTTCAGAAATATTTTATGTTATCTTATATTGCTGTTACTAACATCAGTAACATTATAGTAATCATGTCTATAGTAAAAACAACACCATCAATAACATTATAGTAATCATGTCTATGGTAAAAACAACATCATCAATAACATTATAGTAATCATGTGTATGATAAAAATCAATATCGATATTGATAGTATCATTTAAAAAATGCATTTTCTTTGCGAATTCAAAGAAAGGTGAAATCATGTATGGTCATAAGGTCTAACTGACTCCATGGCTAAGCACTTGTGATGTCATCTATGTGCTGAGACATTTCACAAATTCTAAAACGAGCACAGCATTTTTCTGGCAGCATTGGGTTAACTTGGATGATGCTCAAAGACTGAATGACAGAATGCCCTCAGATAATAGGAGAATAAATATATTGTAAATAAATTCCTTGAGATTCCAACTTAAAATTTCTACATTAGATAAAATGAAAACATCTATCTTTGGCCTGCTTTCTCCTAAAGAAATATTACAAAATTTGTATTCCTATTCATGATCTCAAAGGACTAACAAAAGATCTTTATATTCAAGTATTCAACAAATCCATAGAGATATAGATAAAAAGAAAATAAAGCCTTGAACTTACATGAATCATCCTTAGAGGAGTGTGAGAGATGCAACCTTGTGTGACCTTGTTCAGAGTATCAGTGAACATTGACCTCAGCTCACTCGACTTGTTATATACAATGTCAATTTGTGGCCACCAAGGCAGTCTTGGTTGTGTGATTATTCTGTAAGGTAAAGCAGTGCCACTATCAAGCAAGAGAATGCAATGTATTTAAAGAAATGGGTTCTTTGCCCATGTTTCTGTTACAACCAATAAGCAAATGTTCCAAGCAAAGAGAAACTATACACACACTTAACATATAATTTTGCCTCAATAGGCACCCTTTCTTCTAATTTCTCCCCCTTTCTTTTAGTATAAAGAAAAAAAAAAAAAAAAAAAAAAAAAAAAGTCTTACCTGTAAAGAGAGCTGACCAACACAAAATGGTAAGTTGACTGGGAATTTGGATTAAGGCAGACTTTGAGAGCCTCGTTGTTGTGTGGGAGGATGCGGAACAGGGACACAAAACAGTCGATCATTAAATCTACATCTTGGCAAATGTATGCTTGGCCACGGGAGAATGGTTTCACAACGTTGAAGAGCAAATTCTGGAAGGAGAGGTTCCATTTAATAGCACAAATTCACTCATTTGAGTTTTGTCTTTATAGTCATTTTATATTCATTTTAAATATCCTGTTGGTTTATTACTCTTAAGACCAACAATTTTGAAAAATATAAACTTCACATCACTTGTCGAACAGATTTTTATAAATAACTGCAAAAATAAAATACGGAGTTGTTCACATTCACTTGAAGTGACTTTTCCTACATACCATACATACAATTAAAAATTCCTGATTAACTCTACACACTACACACACACACATCCTCACCTTAAGTTCACTAATCACACTTTGCACTAATACAAAAACAACATTGTTTGAATCGTTGATATTAATATAAGTTGCAATCTTGCACAGCTTTACACAGGTGACAGCTGCTGCTTCAGTTAGATGTCTACTTATGTTGTGAGGCACCAAAGCCTTTTTCAACTGGTCAATGAACTGCTTCTTTTTGAAATGCCTCTGCGAACATGGAGCACCAGCATCTGCATTCACTATTTCTTCTAAAACTTTCTGTTAAGAGAAAGAGAGAGAGAGAAAAAAATTTATACTTGGTTTGTAAATGGTAGTATACTATCTATTAATTGTTTTTACATATAGATGGTTACACTTGTACTAAATCACCAATGAGCCAATTATGAATACTGCCTGTCTTGCCCGTTTACCCTTTTCCTTGATTTACGAAAATATTTTTTGTTATCTTATTTTGCTGTTACTAATGTTTATAACATTACAGTAATTATAATGTCTATAATAAAACTAACACCGTCGATATTCATAGCATTAGTAAAAAAATATTTTTTTCCTGCCAATTCAAGGAAAGGTGAAATTAAGTAAGGTCACAAGGTCTATTAATTGACTCCTTTGTGGCTAAGCACTAACAGAGCCATCTATGTGGAAAAAAAAAAAAAAAAAGAGAGCACAGCATTTCCCCCAGCAGCATGTGGTTAAATCTCCACTCAGTAGACTTTGTCTGACTTCCTTCCTAAGTACCCCATCCAACTTTTTAATGAAAAAATTTACTTTGAGTGATATTTACAAATCCAGAAGTCTCTACATCACTAAAGTATCATCACAAAGTTTCGAAGTCATAACCTAAATGTAAACAAGGCATGATGAATCAAATCTAAAAATGTCCATCAAAAGTTGTGTTCCTCTGTTGTTACTTATTTCCCTTTAGCAAACTTCTATGCATTACTAATATCTTCTTATACATGAATGAATACCTTACCTAACAAAAGATTATCAATATCCCTCATCCATTCAAAAGAAAGTACATATGCATATTCAGCCATTATACTGAGTACTTTCCATCCTCTAATGCAACTCAGTGACCAGTGAACCATATAAATTAGGAGCCAATATAATTCATCTCCCAGGAGTTATGACCCTCTTGGACCTTGTCTTTCCCTCAGAGGGAACAGAGATCCAAGGAGGACCTGGCAATTTTTTTTTCCTAATGGGATTAGTGAAGTAAATGCTATGGATATACCACAAGAGCAAATCCTTAATATCTTTGTTTTGTAAAATTATTTGCTTCATTGGAAAATTCCTTGAAATAGTTAAAGAGTAATTAAAATCAGGATTAACAATAACAAGTAATTGTTAGTATCTACATGTCTAAAAGAAAATGATTGAAAATTTCTCAGATCTTAATTCAACAATTATCAACAAAAGATACATTCTTGCTGAGATATGCTGATACCTTTACTTTAATTACATAATCCTTTTCTTTGTGTATTCATAAACATCAAATAGAAAGGCAAAACACTTACAGGTGAGAGAACTAACAACATAATTTGCAAGGGCCAAACAGCAGCTCTTCTTTTATTGTTTTCTGTAAAGCTGTCCAGATGTTCAAACATAATCTCACAACACTTCGCTAAATCTTCATTCCGTCGTTTCTGAAAGGACAAGTCACATTATACAGGGACTTCATAAAATGCTTTAGATATTCTCCATCAAGCAACATCCTTTTCCAATAATAGGCACATAAAATAAGGAAATTTCATATATGTATCAAAAAAACTATTTCAAAAAAAGAAAGACAGAAAAAAAGAAAAGAAAAAACATACCTGCAGATCAGCAAACTCATTTGGGTATGTATCCATCCAATTCCATATCGCTTTTTCCAATGAGTTCATAAGCACTATTTGAGCATTCTTCCGTAAACTTCGAAATTTCTGAATGGTTTCTGTAACGTAAGGGAATTCATGAAAGGTTTTCCATCAAAAGAGTCTAATCTAAAACCATAAAGTTAAAAATATAAATTCTTGATAATGAATTAATTAATTTGCACTTGTTTTGAAAGCAATAAATTTATTTGGCAACTGAATCTTAGGTAATAAAAAGGTATAAAAAAGAAAGAAAAAAGAAACAAAGCATAATGCACTGTAATTCAATATAATTATGGTAAAGTTCTTAAATAACTTGAGTGTCTATAAACTCACCAACTTTGAATTAATGCAACATATAATATGAGCTTAAAAAGCCAAAAAAAAATGAAAAAAGGAACTCTATTATCAGCTTGCCTACACTACAAGATAAAAAGTAACTAGAAGAAAGAAAAATAAAAAAATATGCACATTTATCAAACAGTAATATTTTCAGTACCATAAGAAATCAATTTAAAAGCTATGAGAAATTTTTACCATTTAGAAGCTTGATGAGTCTGTTTACATCAACATTAATGTGCTGTATTAACTCAATATCACTATAATCCGGATTTTCTTCTGTACTACTTGTACTTAGTTCTTGTAATCTGAAAAAATTAAAACTACAATTAGGGCTACATACATTCTTTTTTTTTTTTTTTTTTTTTTTTTAGCTTACCTCTAATACATGTACAATTCACCTAGCAGTTTATATACATCATAATAGATGTACCTATTTGCTATAATTAAATACGGTTTTACTTCTATTCATATGAACTAAATCTTATACCGGGAGACCAAATTCAAAAATTTCAATAGCATTTTAGAGGAATTTTCTACAGGACTAGGATTAGAGCCCATGGTTCTAACAGAGATTATCGGTAGTTGACCTTACCTCACAGATATTCGATTGAAAACAGCATTGAAGTTGTTGAGGCTTAGAGCAAACAGCACTTTAGATGCCAAATTCTTTAGCTGAACTACCATAGGATCATTATTTGGTAGATCTGTAAAAATAAAACATACAAAGAAGTGTGAAATCACTAATTTAATCAACCTGTATATATTTTTTCAGTATCAATATCATGGAAAAAAAAATTGCCTTTAAATGAATGGTATCACATCCTTTTTTTTTTTTCTTCTTTTGTTTTCTTTTATGGATGGAATTTTTCTCAAAACTGCTAAGCTCACTACTACTGCCACTACTCTACAAATACTTACCAATAAACTGACAAGTTTCCCTTAAGAGGAGTTTCACATTCATTGCTTCATCTCTAGTTGTATCTTTTGGCTGGGAAGACAGGCACTTCTCCAGGGTGTCTAAAACAATCAGTAGTGACTCGTAGTAGTTCTTCTCGAAGTCTGGGCCATGGGGTCGCTATTGGAAGGAAAGAGAGTCAGAACAAAACCACAAACTGAAGAAACAGTTAGAGAAACTATTTTATAGATAATATAGATCATGTATCCTCCCATGGTTTTATAACACAATACCTAGAGTAAATAAATTTAGTGATAAAA
>NC_061845.1:28578462-28580962 GCF_019202785.1 Penaeus chinensis
ATGATATCATTATCCTTATCATTATTATAACAATTACCATTACCACTGTCATCTTATCAGCATCATCATCATTATAACAAAGATAAGAGTACTGGAGGCCAAGGCAGAGAATCATGTGCAGTATTGAATTCCTTAAGAAGCCTGCAACATCACTGAGCACAGAGGAAATACCGGTACTAGGAGACAACAGAGAGAACTGGATATGGGGAGGACATGAAAAAGAGAAGAGGAATACTACAGAAATACAAGCAAATGTATTATAAAGACAACTAAAGCAGGAGAGAGAGATTCATGGCTGAAGGCGACGAGGGAGCCACAGATGATGTTAGAGAGTTTGAGAAATAATTGATAGTGCATAGACAGAGAGAGTAAAAAAAACTAGAGGATTTCCTTTCTCAAGTGGAATCTTCATTATGTCTATGAAATTTTGTTATCCCAGTCTTAAAGAGACTCACTGACCATAAAATTGTAAGGTGATGATTGAGTAAAAACTGGCCTACAGTGGCATTTTAGTTGTATGTAAGTTTAGAGCATATAATAATGATAATGAATATGACAATAAAACAAATGTCACTTCTGAAATAACAATTATGTTGTGATAATGCTACTCCAATTACCACCACCATGGATACTATTACCAATACTACGGTAGCATAAACAACAACAATAATAATAATAACAATATTAGAAATAATAATTATTATAATAATAACAACACTAACACCACCACCACCTCCATCAATAATAATAATAATAATAATAATAATAATAATAAATAATAATAATAATAACAATAAAAATAATAATAATAATAATAATAATAATAATAATAATAATAATTTTAATAATAATAACAGTGATGATGATGATGATGATGATGATAATAATAATAATAATAATAATAATAATAATAATAATAATAATAATAATAATAATAACTGTAACAATAATGGTGAAACTTCTAAAAATGATAAAAAGATCCATGACAAAATACAGAAGGTCCTATCTGTTTTGAAAAAATACCCTTGACACCTTCTGCAGCAAAGTAGGAGAGACTGAAATACATATACACAGATAACATGATGAATGCCTTGCCCTATTCTCCTATTACCATCCCCCTCCCTTTTTATGACTGCCAGTTTTACCCCCTCATTTTGCCACAACTTTTAACACATATATAACCATACTTCCTGTATACATGACAGGTAAAAAAAGAAAAAAAAAATCAGAAAGATCTACCACAGAAAGTGTAATATCTACTTCACTCTGTCTACATGTGGGCTGTGTGAACAAGGATTCAAGCTGAACACAAAAGAGGATGGATCGTGTGAACAAGTGACCTGTGTAGACTGAGAAGCAAAATCATAGCTTATGCTACTAAGCATGTACCCAATACTTTTAGAAAAAAAGTAGTAAATGTCTCATGATGAAGAAGAAGAAGGAAGATAGAAAGACATAAAGAAGAAGAAGAAGAAGAAGAAGAAGAAGGAGAAGAAATAGAAGAAGAAGAAATAGAAGAAGAAGAAGCAGAAGAAAGAAAAAAAGGGTAACAGCACAGCAAAGAGTGATTTTGGTGGTGATGCTATATTCAACCTTATTGCAATTTATTCAATAAACCAGATCAAGTGTGCTTACTGTACTTTTCACAATGGTAACTGGTTTGAAGTACACAAAGTGAGCATGTTGTAAGCTCATTAAAATAACAAAAGCTATTGATAACAAAAGCATGAACAAGAATAAAAATAACAATAATATTAATAATAAAATAATAACAATAATAGCAATAACAACAACAATAATAACAAGTGCAAAGCCCAATAATAATGACAATTAACCATACAAAAAAAAAAAAAAAATGAAATAACAATATTAATAATAATAATAATAATAATAACAATAACAACAACAACCATAATTATAACAATAACGAAATGATATGAAAAAAAAAAAAATCCACATAAATACAACACTACAAAGATAAAAAGGAATACAAAGAAAAAAAGGAATAAACTAATAAAAGTATAAAATTCAAAACTGTAATTATCAACAATATAATTGAATTGGTTCCAGCAGACTCGATATACGTTCTTCGGACCACTATCGTACATGAATCATATAGCAGAACAGGCAATGAAAGAAAACATTTAAACGCATGGTTCTGATTTCACATAAAACTTCTTGGAATAAAACTTTATCTAGTCTTTATCTATTAAAATTATGGTCAAGTTCCTTTCACAAATATATATTTGTTAAAACAAAGAATTGATGACGAATATAATGCAAAATAAAATTATTGTTTAATATAAAGATAATTATCAATAATAATAATGTAAATGGAACTAATGATCATAATGATGATGATTATAGTAATATCAATAAAAAAATATAGCAATAATAATAATAATAATAATAATAATAATAATAATAATAATAATAATAACAATAATAATAACAACAACAATAATAATATTAATTATAACAAAGATAAAAATAAAAATAA
>NC_061845.1:28585962-28588462 GCF_019202785.1 Penaeus chinensis
CTGAGCACATTTTTGTGAATATTGTTACATGTATGTAACAAAATTCACAAAAAACTACAGGGGACAGTACATAAATCCATTGTCATTAGATTAAACACAGAAAATCAATTGAAAAAGCTATATCCAAATGCGAGTTCTGTAATCAAACAACCCAGATCTGTCTTCAAATGAATGATTTTGATCACAACCCAACAACCTTAACCTAATACTCACAGGAGCTTCACTTGCCAAACTGAACCACATGAAGGCTGCCATGCATAGTCAAATCAGAAGCACTGGAAACATAAAATTTTCTCACCCTCTATGAACTAGTTTGCAGCTTATTAGGCAGTCCAGTGAATGCAACTAAAAGATTACTTTAAGCCTCATTCTAAGGGGCTTTAGCTCCTAAATCACTGCAGTAATGGCCAAACAGGTGAACACCTGTTTAGCTTGCAGAAATTATAACAGGTTTGACAGAATGGCAAAAGTGTAGTCTATATGTCATCAAGGTATGAGTCCCCTCATGCCATGGCAGTGTGTACATGACATCCATCGACATGGGGTTAGATAATATCATGTACTTGTTTGTGTTTGGCTTTGGACTCTAACAATAAACAAATTTCTAACTATATTTATTAATATTCATAGGGTAAATGAGAAATCGCAAAAGTTAAAGCAAAGCAGACTAATAATCTTATATAATCATAAATATCTTGTAAATAATAAAAAGTGAAATAACCAAACAAAATGTATAATATCTAGGTCTGTTCTTAGTAAAAAAAACAATCATAGATAAAGGTTACATAAGCTACCAAAATGTATAACAAAATAGACTGGTTTCACTCAGTCCTACTTAAGATGGAAAATCAAATAGATATCCCCTAAGATATATAATTTTTTCGAGCATCGACACATAACCTTTCAATCACTGTACCGACTACAATTCCCGTTTGAAATAATTTAAAATCAATACATCATCACCTGCACATACTTTATTTCTTATTCATATAATGTTTTGGGATATTTCTCAACCAAATGCAAAAATACTATTACAAAAATAACAGTCAACCTATAACTACGTATAGAAAATAATGTCACTCTCAAATCTGAGTGCTTTCTATAGATCCCCTGTACACCAAAAAAAAAAAAAAAAAAAACTTCCATCTTGTCCTAACTCAAATAAAACAATAAACCTAAATTACAGGCAACAGCCCATTATCAAAAGAAAATTCAGATCTGGGCTGAACATCCTTCAGCCCCCAAAAATTCCCAAGACCTTTCCTTTCATGGGACATGTTTCTAAAAACAGACCTTGGATCAAGCCTGGGAAATACTATCGAGACTCAACCCTGTCCCAGAGAAACGTCCATCCACCCAGCTTCCCGTTTTTGTTGCAACCCATTTAGACTTCTCTAGCCTTGCCACACCTGATGTTTCAAATGCATTATAATATTCTAGAAAGTTCACGGATTACAGGTTCTCACTTCCGATGGCAAAGTCAGCAGGGTCTGGGCAAAGTGCATTCTAGGTCTGGGAATTGTTCCCTAGTGTGTCTAGGCCTGGGCTAGAGTGATAATTCCCAACTCAAGTGTAGTTCCAGTGTCAGATAATTTTAGTGGAACCCCGGAGCTGCAAGGTTATCTCTTGAGAGTAGAGTCCTTGTGTGACAGGAAGTGTTTTAAGTGAGACCTTTTACCTCAGACAATGCTTTCATGGGGTTCCTGTCTTACAGAAATGTTTTAGGGGAGACCTTGCATCAGCAGAAACATGTTATACAAGTCCTAGTGTTAAACTGAAATGTTTCAGGAGTCCTTATGTTAAAATGAATCCCTGTGTCAGAGGAAATGCATCCCGAGGGTCCTAGTGCTCAGAGGAAGTGCCCTAATAAGAGTTCCTGTGCTGTGAGGAAACGTTTAGTGGAGGTTCTCGTGATTAAAAGTGTCCCCAGGTACAGCAGGTACAGTGGAGGACGTGGTGTAGTTGCACCTCCCTCGGCCTCTGGTGCCCTGCCATACCCAGTTGCAACACGCGCATTAGGTCCTCGTCCTTTGCAAATCCCGTTCCCCTTTCGCCACCTCACCCATTTCCCCCTCGATTTCCCCCCCTGCATCGCCATCCCGCCGCCGGAGAGGCCGAGAAACGCGCTAAATGAGGCCCGAGGAGAGGCCAGAGGAGAGGCCATTCCGTTCATTCATAGAGGGAGGCGATCAATAGCTCCGTCCCATTCATTCTATCATAACAAAACACAACCTCTCCCTTACACGGCCGGACACGCCTCTCCACCACGCCCTCGCCTCCCTTACCTGTTCCTCGAATCTTATGATGAGCGATGAGACCCACTCGACAGGCTTTTGAGTCGCCATGCTGGAGAAATTTGGATAGAACATAGAGACAGCCGGGCGTAGGATCACTTCGTCACCGCCATATTGAACCACTGGCGAGTGTGACGTCACGGGAGGGGAACACCGGTGACGTCACGAAGGGGGGCGGGGCCTCGGGGGGCGGGGCCTCAGGGGGC
>NC_061845.1:28603462-28605962 GCF_019202785.1 Penaeus chinensis
GAATCTCTCAAAGACCCTTTAAGGAATGGAGACACATCAGTAGGTTGATAGCGAACTTGAAACGATCACCCTTTTCAGACACAGGCTGAGCAAGCAGATACTTCTAAGAAGAATAAGTACTGTTTTTTAAGAGACGAAACAAAGGATAAAGATTAGGAAATAGCTCATAAGCTCATAGTTCATAGTCTCTTAGGCGTCTTGCTGATATGCCATCTAGCTCATGTGCCCTATTGATAGTTATTTTGAGAAGAGAAATTCGATGTGGGAGAAGGTAGTCAACCGAAAGATGGGTACCAGAATAGTACTAAGACAAGTGGAACGATATAAGAGCCAGATAAGGTTCGGAGAACAGTCCAAAGACTCAGTGGGTCAAAATATAGCCGGAAACTGGAATATAAAAATGTGTTAAAAAAATTCTAAACTAAAGATTTGCAAGCATTGCAGGAAGGAGCTGCAGCCAGTTTGTTAATCCTCTTCAAGTAGTGCTTAACCCTGCGAAAAAACAAACAAAAAAACTTGCGACGATCCCTTGCAGAGTTGAATGCAGAAAGTGACTAGGCTAAATGGGACTTAATAAGACTTATGCTTGTTCTCATGTTTGAAGGATAAACTAACCACGGATTAGTAGGAAATTTAGTAGAGGGGGGATAGAGAGATGCCTCTCTATCCCATGAACTCGGTAACTTATGTTCTAATAAAGTGTGGTTCATAGTGGGGGAAGTAATATTTTTTCTACGGAAAGTCGGCAACAAATGCGCACAGGTCTCATAGTACGGTAGATAGAAGAGAGGGTGGCTCCCATTTTAGCGAGACATTAGTTAGATAAAGCACACAAGGGAAGAATTTCCATAGGAGCAAATGTGTGGATAAGATGTAGAAAACAGTTCAGACTGTACACTGCTTAGTACTGACCATCCGGCAATCTAGTATTTCGCTCATTAATATTTCGAAACTCTAAAAAATAATCAGTTCTGTGAGTCCAACAACTGTGTGGCAAATACTGGAATTAACTCAATAGAGGACCTTGAAGTAGACTACCATTTTCGGCCGCAGGAAATCAATACCTGGAGATTCCAGATTCCTGGCTTGCAGTGTTACAGTGGGATTGAAAATCGGAGATCGGCGATTAAAAGGATCAGATAAGTGCCAGATAAGTGTTATGAAGAGGAAACGGGACAAGGGTATAGGAGAGTAGAGGCTAAGCGGTACGCAACTGAGAAGAATGATGAGGAAAGGAAACATATATTTGAAAAAAAGAAAGAGAAAGATCTTTTTTTTGGGGTGGGGGGAGAATTGCTGCCAGTTATATCCACTCTCACAGTATTTTGTCTGTACTGTCGTCCCTACATACAATCATTTCAACTTCACAAGCACTACTAAAAGAGTTGCCTTTCGTTATGTCTCAATAATTATGGCCCAATTTCTGAGTTCTGTTACGACGCTCCTGCTTTCCCGTTTGATTATAGGGACTATCTTGTTTACTTTTATTTGCTGTCTTCAATTTGTAAATTACAGAGTCACACGATCCTCCACCAGGCGTTCCCCTCTTGACTGTATCATTCCTGGTCTCGTCCCAGGTACTTCCACCTGCTTCTCCTGTTTCCTCGTTACTGTCACCGTCTTCATGCCATGTAAGATTGCCGTCCTCTTCATTATCTTGTGCATTCTCCCCTTCACCTGCGATGTCACCTTCCTGTCGCATACATTTCCTGTTACTTCCCTCTACAATTGTTCCATTGCGCTTGTTTCTTTTCTCTGTTAATGCAGATGATATTGATTATCAAGATCTTGCTATTTCCCAAGCGCTTTTAAGTTGTACGTGTACTGTGCTGATTATTTATGCATACTCTAGAATGACTCACTATCCTTCGTCTGGGCAGGTTACCTCACAGTTATCTGAAGAATACCATGCTTAGTATTATTGCATAACCTTCAGTAGATGGTGTATATACTTACTTTAAGAGTCTAAGATAATATCTCTGATTTGCTAAAACACGGTCAGTTAGAACGATAAAACAGCCTGTGTTCATCATTAACCTCCGGTACTCGTTCATCTAGTTTGCTGACTAGTTCTGCTGAATTACCGATTTTTGGTCAAGAAAATGGTCTGGGAAACATTCAGTCCAACATTGGTCATAATACTATATTACCCCCCCCCCCCCCTCCACACTCTCGTAGTATTCACAACTGTCTTCTGTTAAAGGCAAAGTACTAATATGTTAGAAGAACGCTGTGCATGTGTCATCACTGCTTATCAAGTAATCTTTCTTTTTCTCCATTTTCTCCTTACTGTGATTTCAAAGTCACTTCTGGAGATCCTTCCAATACAACCTGTGATCTTATCCTGATGTGCATCCTTTACCATCCCTATTCTCGATTAGACAGGTGCCTTAATTTTCATCCCAGCATTATGAAGATGCAAGTTTTGTCAACATAACATTTTCTTGGCGACTGGTTCTTCTAAGGTAACTACCATAGAACAGTCACTGGTAGCTTGAGG
>NC_061845.1:28608462-28618462 GCF_019202785.1 Penaeus chinensis
AATTAAGGTTTTAACACCGGTTGGGTGATGGACGGAGAGACTAATGGCAGCGGGAAATCAGGTCATTAAATTTCTATAAATATGCTAAACATTACCACAAGGCCCATAGGTTGTCTACTGTGTTGGATTCTTCACTGTAAATTCCACGATTTGATGTATTGCATTTTACTATCTTCACAACAAACTTCATCAAATAACATAGACCTTCATCTGCACCAAAATGTATACTTTTAATCATCTATCATATAACCATATATGCAAAGGCATCGTATAATTTATATCTATTAAGAGAGCAATGATATTCTAATCGAAATCTTTAACATGGTTTGACTCCATGATGTCTCACTTGTAATGTCAGGTGTAGACAGAGATATTGTACGTTACGAAGTAATTTGGAAATTAATCAGTAATACAAAACAAGGCTATAAAAAGAAAAGAAAATAATTGATTATAAGGTCCATGGCAAGTGCAGAGCAAGATAAAAGCGAGAAAAAATAAAAATGAACGACCGGAACTTAAAAAAAAATCATAACTAATTTGCAAAGATACCCAAAATCTCTACTCCGTGTCAATGCTTGTTTAAAATTACCACTTCTTCCCTTTAGATGAGCGTTTGCAAAACTGTCATGTCAACGTTATTAGTGTTTGACCAAGTAATTAAAGCGAATTTTCCTCTACCATTGCATTTACTTCAAACGATTTCCTCATTTAATTTTCCTCTAAGTGCATCTAGCTATATATCCTATCGAACTGTTTCCTCGTCTTTATCTCCCCTTTCTTCCCTTTCATTTTCTTCCTCTCTCGTCTCTTTCATGTTATTGTCTCAAGTGTATACTCGTGCGTGATTACTTGTATCCTTTTTTCTCAGTTAAAGATCTCAGGCTTTCCTATTAGCGTTACACACACACACACACGCGCGTGCACACACACACACACACACACACACACACACACACACACACACACACACACACACACACACACACACACACACACACACACGCACACACACACACAAAAAAAAAAAAAAAAAAAAAAAAAAAAAAAACCTGTAAAGCAGGTTAAAAATAACACTTAGGCTTGAACTAGGCAGTCGTAGGGGCACATCTGTTGAAAAAAATCCTAGTTTAACTCAGAAGGGTGGTACTAGGACGAGTTGATTGACAAGTCAGGTAGCTCTCCAATACACTCAGCTTGTGACTGGCTAGTTCCCCGACACACTCAACTATTGACTGGCTAGTTCCCCGACACACTCAACTATTGACTGGCTAGTTCTCCTACTAATTCTTTCATCTGTTGTTTGGAGAGCCGTTTGTTTTTATCCTTCCATTGGACCTGCGAGTGTGGGGCGACAGGCGTAACTTTTTTATTAGTATTGTTGAAATCCCAAATTTCAAGATGAAAAGGTACGAGAAAGAGCAGAAGAATAAAAGATGTGGAAGAAAGAATAATTATAGTAATATACCAATACTACTACTAATACTACTACAACTACTACTAGTGATAAGGAAGATGGTTAAAAACGATACTGACACTATGATAATGACACCAACAACAAACAAAACCAGGAACAACAACACCAATAATGATAATGATTTGAATAATGATAATAATAATAATAATAATAATAATAATAATAATAGTAATAGTGATAATAATAATAATGAGCTCCACTTATTTCTTGACACGAAAGTATTTTTTTTATTTTGATTATTTTTCTTTTTATAAAAAGAACGGAAACTTTCATGGTGGACATTTACAGTTTCAAAATTCCATCGCGCAGTCAACACCTAGAACGGCGGGGTATCTATCTATATATTTTGTATATATATGCGCGCGCGCATATATAGATGTGTGTGTATGTGTGTGTGAGTGCGTGCGTGTGTGTGTGTGTGTGTGTGTGTGTGTGTGTGTGTGTGTGTGTGTGTGTGTGTGTGTGTGTGTGTGTGTGTGTGTTTGTGTGTGTGTGAGTGTGTGTAAAGAAAATCATGCAGTTAATTGTGGTATTTTGTTGCTTTCAGAACTTTGCATTTTTATACATATTTTAGCCATCAGTATCTGGCATTGAGAATAAATTGAGTAATATTTCCAGATGGGCTAATATGCCAGAAGCTGTATTTCACTATAATAATAGTATTAATAATGTTAATGTTAATAATAATAATAATAATAATAATAATAATAATAATAATAATAATAATGATAATGATGATGACAATAATGATGGTAATGATAATAATAATAATAATAATTATAATAATAACAATAATAATGATAATGATAATAATATTAACAATAATAATGACGATACAAAATAATGATGGTGATGATCATGATGATAATAATAATAATAATAACAACAACAATAATAATAATTATTATAATAATAGTGATAATGATAATGATAATGATAATGATGATGATAATGATAATGATAAAATTAACATATCGAACTATAACTCTGACCGGTACATGACCTTGTAAGTACCACCATAACAAGGTGGTACTTACATGTTCATCTATTAATGATCTCTCTCGCCTACCCTTCTATACCCCTTCCCGGTAAGCCGGTGCTGGCAGTTTGGTACATGAAAGGTTCAGGCATTATAAAGGATAGTGAAGACTTTGTCAGCTCATCAAATAACATAGTCTGGCCTGGAGTAAACGGGCTTCTTGCTACACTGAACACACCGTAATTGTCATAACCGTTTATACTAGCGTTCAAATTGTTATTGGTTCTGTCCTCACGATAGCATAATAGGGGGAGCACAGCGCACGCTCTGTTTGATAGCTTGATGTCTCATATGAACAACGGGAGAGGTCGGGAGTTTGTGTTTTTGTGGATTATTATAGATATTTGTGCAGCTGTTCGTATGCAGCTGATTAGAAGAGGTGAAGTTATTGGACTACATGCGAACACACGTATGCATACTCATACAAATATACATACACGCATGTATGTATATTGTGTAGATATGCATATTTTTTTTATGTAGATTTATAGTTCACTTCTCTACAGATCTCTCTCTTTGTGTATTTTCATTTTTTTTGTTTTGTTTCTCTGTTTCTCTGCATTTCTCTGTCTGTCTGTCTGCCTGTCTGTCTGCCTGTCTGTATGTCTGTCTGTTTCTCTCTCTCTCTCTCTCTCTCTCCTTTCTCCCTTCCTTCCTTCCTTCCTTCCATCCCCCCCTTCCTTCCTTCCACCCCCCCTCTCTCTCTCTCTCTCTCTCTCCTTCCCTTCACCCCTCCCACCCACACCTACATAATCAAAACCCCCATATTATGCCTTTCTCTCCCTCTTTCTGCTTTTCATCCACCTGATCCTTCAACCCCCCCCTTCACCCCCCTTTACCCCCTCTCCTCCCCTAAGGGACTTAAGGACAGCGTCAAGGGAGGCTGCGGGGAGGGAGGGAGGGAGGGAGGGAGGGGAGGCTGGGAGGGAGGGAGAGAGGGAACGAGGAAGGGGGAGGTGGGGGAGCGAGGGAGAAAGGTGGGGGAGGGAAGAAGGGAAGGAGGAAGGGAGGGTGGAGATGGAAAGGAGGGAGGGAGGGATGGGGGGAGGGATGGAGAGGCGGGAGGAGGAGGGGGAAGGAGGGCGTGGGAGCTCATCTCGTATTCTTTAATTAATCACTCAGGACGGGAGGGAAGGTTCCCAGGAGGCAGACCTGTGTGTGTTTGTGTATGTGTAGATGCACGGTCTTAATATATGGCTACTTGTCTTTATTTATTATTATTATTTTTTTTGTTTTTGCTGTGTGTATTTATAGTGGATTTGTATGCATATATGTATGTCTTTATGTTTATATGTGTATATTTCTGCATGTGTGTGTGTATGTAAATATATAATTGTGCATGTGTATGTATGTGTGTGTATGCATGTATGTATGTGTGTGTATGTATGTGTGTATGTATGTATGAATGCCTTTGAACAATGGCCCAAACCACATTACCTATTACAAAAAAAACAACGAGTAATTAATCGGATCTTATTTGCAAAACTTAAAATATAAATAAAAGGTCAAAAGGCAAAAGTGACATTGACGAGTTATTTTTTGCCACTAAATCAAAATTCAAATCACAACATTACAAAATAAACCTACAACTTCCTCTTAGAAAAATAATCATATCAAACTTCCTCTCCAATGGCATATATACAACTTCATCTTCGGGAAAAAAAACCATTAAGTAATATCTAACATTTTTTCCCCCCATTTTCTTCGGCCTTTAATGTAATCCAGACCGAGTCGACGTGAGAAAACTGACATGATCTCCCAAACGCGGACGTTTGATGGACATGAGGAGGAGGCCTAATAAATCATATTCAGGGAGTCCACCAACTTGTTCTCATGGCGTTTTTTTTTTTTTTTTTTTTTTTTGAGGAGGGGGAGAGGGGGAAGGGTGTTTTCTATTCTATTTTCTATTTTTTTTTTAAGGAGGGGGTGTGGTAGGAGGGAGGGATTGGGGTAGATCTCAAGAAGGAATCTCGGGTAGTTTGTTATACTCTTGTGGGTGACGGTCGGAAGCTTCATCCTAATAAGGTTGTTGTATTTAAGTCATTGTTAACATTATAGTACCGTGTATACATACATGCATATATTTACACACCCGCACACACACACACACACACACACACATATACATATATATATACATACATATACATATACATATACATACACATACATATATACATACATACATACATACACACACACACACACACACACACACACACACACACATATATATATATATATATATACATATACTTACACACACACACACACACACACACACACACACACACACATATATATATATATATATATATATATATATATATATACATACACATACATATAAATGTATATTAATCTATCTGTCTATGTGTGTGTGTGTGCGTGTATTGTGTGCGTGTAATTCATATCAAGGAATGTGCATATCATTTGATGGTATAGATACATGCAAACAGTCAGACCAAAAATATACAATATAGTTTTCTTACCTTTTTTACCTTGGTAAAGAAAAACAAACTTAAAAAAACATCAACAACAAAAACGCGACTCATCCACAAAGGAAATCATTAAAGAAAGGAAAGAATGAATGAAAGAAGACGAGAGAGAGAAAAAAAAAAACGGGGACGAAATTCAGCGAAAAAAGGAAAGTTTTCTCGCTCGTCCGAGGTCCCGAGTTCACGTATCAAGTTTCCATCTAAAGTTTTTTCACAGATATTCCCACACAAGGCCCGCTCCTCTCGCCCCTCTCCCTCTTCCTCTCCCTCTTCCTCTTCCTCTCTTTCCCTCCTCCTCCTATCCCTGTCCTTCTTTCTCCCTCTTCCCTCCCTCTTTCTCTCTTCCCTCTTCTTCTCTTTTCCTTCTCCTCTCCCTCCCTCTTCCTCTCTTTCCCTGTTCCTAGGAGGAGATGGAGGAGGAGGGGAAGGAGGAGGAGGAAGAAAGAAGGAGGAGGAGGAAAAAAGGAGGAGGAAAGAAGGAGGAGAAGGAGGAAGAGGAAAGAAGTAGGAAAAGGAGGAGGAGGAAAGAAGGAGGAAGAGGAAAGGAGGAGGAGGAGGAGGAGAACGGGGAAGGGGAGGAGGAGGGGAAGAAGGCATGGCGGGGGGGGGGGGGGGGCTGAGGAGAGGGGAAGGCCGGAAGCAAAGCATTTGTTCTTGATTATGTTTTGTATTTTTTTTTTTGTTCCTTTTTCCGTTTCTTTTACAGGCCTATTTTTTCAGTTTTAAGGAAATATTTAAATCCCGCTGTAACATCGCCACGAATTATTGCCTATAATAATATTATTAAAGATAACTTTATAGATGGTCATAAAAATAACATCAACAAAAGTGATATTGATAATGATATAACTAATTATAATTATGATGATAATATTGTTATTGCTAATAATGCTGATAATAGTAATCATAATAGTGATCATAATGATAATAATGATAATAACGATAATAATAGTGATAATTATAATAATGATAATAATGATAATAACATTAACATTAATAATAGTAGTAGTGATAGTAACGATAATATTGGTAATGAGAAGAAACATGACAATAATAATGATAATTAGGATAATAGTAATAATAATACTGACAATACTAATAATTATGATACTGACAAAACTAATAATTATAATAATCATAATGATGATGATAATAATAATAACAATCATACTATAGCTCCCACTACTAGTAATGATGATAATAATAACGATGATAATAATGATAATAATTACTATCATTAATGATTGATAATTAACAATTATCATTATTATCATCATCATTACTGTTATAATAATAATAATAATAATAATAATAATGATTAATAATAATAATAATAATAATAATGATAATGATAATAATAATAATGATAATAATACAAATAATAATAAAAAGATGGTAATAATGATAATTATAATAATAATAATACAACTACTAATAACGGTAATAACAATAGTAATAATAATCAAGAAAATAATAACAACAATAGTAATGATAATGATAATAGTTATACTACTACTACTACTAATTGTTATTATTATTATTGTTATTATTATTATTATTATTATTATTATTATTATTATGATGATGATGTTTATTATTATCATTATCATTACTATTAGTAGTATCATTATGATTATTATTATTATCATCATTATCATTATTATCATCACTATTATTATTATTGTTATTATTATTATTATTATCATTATTATTATTGTTGTTGTTTTCATTATCATTATTACTCTCAGTGTTATTATTATTGTAATTATAATCATTATGATTATTACCATTATCATTAATATTATTATCATTATCATTATTGTTATCATAATAATAATAGTGATTATAATTACTATTATTGTTTTTATCATAATCATTATTGCTATTATCATTATTATTATTTCGGACATTGTTATTATCATTATCATATTTCTTCTTTTTCTTCTTCTTCTTCTTTTTCTTCCTCTTATTATTATTATTATTATTATTATTATAAGTATTATTATCGTTATTTACATTATTAGCTTAATTATTATTATTGCAATTATTATAATTATCCTTATTGCCATTTTAATTATTATTATTAATAACCATTGTTATTATTATCATCGTTATTATTTTTATTATTATAGTTATTACTATTATCATTTATCATTATTATTATCATTATTGTCATCATTACCATTATCATTATTATCAATATCACTATCATCATTATGTTATTAACAACAGCAATAATAATAATAATAATGATAATAATAATAATAACAATAATAATAACAACGATAACAATAATAATAATAATAACAATAATAATAATAATATTCATCATCATTATTATTAATAGTAGTATTAGTGCTAGTTTAGTTTTTTTTTTTTTTTTTTTTTATTATTCTCATCTGCAATGATGTTATTATTCTAATTCTCAGTATCGTTATATCACCATCATTATCATCATTCTTGTTATCCTTATTTTCACAAATGCTGTTGCTGTGCCCATTCACATCATCGTTATTATTAATAATTATTATTAATTTTTGTTTAATATTTCTACTTTTGCCATCAACTACGGATTTACCTCAATATCTATGATCATCAACATCATTATTACCATCATCAGTAGCATGACTAATTACCATTATTATTATCTCTATCACTGTAACTACCATTAGCGTCATGAATGTGGTATTCAAGTGGCTATCAAAATCATTATCATCACTATCGGCTTTAGCATTATTGTCGCCATCCCAGAGTGCCAGTGAACCGCGGTGCTGTCTACTAAGAACGGAATTCATAGTGCCAGAGGGACAAAAGATAGATGGCAAGAGCGAAAACATGTCGATCGTGGCCAAGGTGAAGTGCCAGGGTGAAGTGCCAGGGTCAGGGTGCCAGTTAGGGTGATGGGGGATAAGCGTGTCAAGATATGGTGGAGTCACGGTACCAGGGTGGCACCGGGTCAAAGTGCAGATGGGGTATAGAGTCAGTGTCAGTGATATGGGGTTAGGGTGCCAGGGTAGGGACAGACAACCGGGGTGGTGTGAGTCAGGGTGCCAAGGTATCGTGGGCTCGGGGTAATAGGGTGGTTTCTAGGCAGTGTGGGATCAGGGTGCCAAGCTGGTATGGATTTAGGGTGCCAAAATGGTGTAGGATGAGGGTGCCATGGCGGTATAGGTTCATGGTGACAGGATGACGTGAGTTCAGAGTGCCAGGTTGGTGTGGGTTCAGGGTGCCAGGGTAGTGTAAAGTAAGGGTGCCAGGGGGTAGGTTAAGGGTACCAGGCAGTATATATTCAAGGTGCCAGAATGGCAGGGCAATGTGGGATCATGGTGCCAGGATGGTGTGGTGTCTGGGTGCCAAAGCGGTACGGGATCCCGGTTGCCATGATCGTGTGGCATCAAGCTGGCAAAACGGTTGATGTTGATATTGGGGTGTGTCAGCCAGGGTGCTGTTGGATAAGAGTGTCAAGATGGTGTGCAATAAGGGTGCCATTATAGTGTAAGATCAGGGTGCCAGACTTTAGCGAAGCCGGGGTGCAAAAGTAGTGTGAGATCAGAGTGCCATGAAGGTGTAGGGCCAAGGTGCCAGAACTGCGCGAAATCACGGTGTCAAGGTAGTGTGGGTTCAGGATGTCATGATAGTGTGGGGATAAGGGTGCCAGATTTGGCGAAATCAGGGTGCCAAAGTAGTCTGAGATTAGAGTGCCATGAAGGTGCCAGAGCTGCGCGAAATCACGGTGCCAAGGTAGTGTGGATTCAGGGTGTCATGATGGTGTGGGGAAATCAGGGTGCCAAAGTAGTGTGAGATTAGAGTGCCATGAAGGTGTAGGGACAGGGTGCCAGAGTGGAGTGCCTAGGGGAGGGCGGCGACTCTTCACTTAGGGAGCCATTCCTGCCACGGCGCTATAAGCCTGACACGTTAGAATTAATGAGCGGTGAAAAACGGCACCATTAGCCCGGACCCTCCGCTTAGCCGTGGCACTCCGGGCACTGAGAATGGCACTGCAACACCGCCCGGAGATACTTCCATGGACAATTACCGAACATCACTGTTGTAAGAAGACATTACAGTGATTTAGAGATGTATTTTTCTTTCTCCGCTTTCCAAAATGTGTTTTTAAATTTCATCCTTCCTTTTTCTATGTTTGTATTTTGTCAGTGACAAGGGGTATCTATTGTCTTTCCCATTCTCTCTCTCTCTCTCTCTCTCTCTCTCTCTCTCTCTCTCTCTCTCTCTCTCTCTCCCTCTGTCTCTGTCACTGTCTCTGTCTGTCTATCTGTCTCTCTCTCTCTCTCTCTCTCACCTTCTATTTCTCTCTCCCTCCCTCCCTCCCTCCCTCTCTCTCTCTCTCTCTCTCTCTCTCTCTCTCTCTCTCTCTCTCTCTCTCTCTCTCTCTCTCTCTCTCTTTCTTTCTTCCTCTCTCTCTCTCTCATTCTTTCTCTCCTCCCCTCTCACCCCCCCTCCCTCCCTCCCTCCCTCCCTCTCTCTCTCTCTCTCTCTCTCTCTCTCTCTCTCTCTCTCTCTCTCTCTCTATCTCTCTCTATCTCTATCTCTCTCTATCTCTCTCTCTCTCTCTCTCTCTCTTTCTCTCTCTCTCTCCCTACCTCGCCCCTCTCTCGCTCTTCCCCCACCCTCTCTCTCTCTTTCCCTCTCTCTCTATATCGGTCTGCATGTATGTATGTCCGTCTCTCTGTCTGTCTCATCTTTAGCACCCTCTGCGGATTAATAAAACACAAATATGATATATTCTTTTTTTTTATTATTTGACAATATTGTTTTCCCTCGACATTTAGCAGATCTCCAACCATTAAGAGGCTGAGGAGGGTTCGTAAGTATAAATACACGATATATACAGCTGGTTTGATATATTTATATATTTATATATATATATTTACAGTAGCATACTTAGCTGATTACTGTACAAAGCGTATTAATGACAATATTACAAGTATCATATGTATATTAATTGATCACCGAAGTTGAAAATAACAC
>NC_061845.1:28633462-28638462 GCF_019202785.1 Penaeus chinensis
AGTGTTGATGTTGATAGCGATGATGATGGTAATGATGAAGATGATGATGGTGAGGAAGAAGATGATATACATAATTCTTTGTTCTAATTGCTATTATGAAATATCTAACTTACACGAACCTTTCCGAGAATATCTTCAATTTATATATGGTCTGAGATATTTAAAAAAATCCCCGTAGACTGACAATTAAGCTACTTCTCTCTATGCCATTTCCCTGGGTGGTAAAACATCCTAATGTTTGCTTCTGTAAGTCAATTTAAGACGTAGTACTATTAGTATTCGTGTCATTGCGTCTAAATTCAGCTATCTATCTATTTATATGGCCAATTTTATTTATTTATTCATTAATTTTGTTATGAGTGTTTCTTATCCCGTTTGTATCCTGTCTGTTGATGTCTGTGTCACGCTTGACATCACTAATTTTTAGAATGGCAAGGTATCAGGATTTGTTTACTTTTTTGACGTCTTTTTTGTGTACTTCTGAAGGTGGTTGTGGTTATTGTAAAGATAATAGGGATAATAGTGATATTGATAATTCTGATAATTCAGTAACACAGTGACTAGTACAGAAATAATAATGATGATAGTGATAATGATGATGATAGAGATGATAATTATAATAATAATAATCATGATAATAATAATAATAATAATAATAATGATAATAATAGTAAAATAAGAATGATAATAGTGACGATGATAATAATAATAATGATGATGACGAAAATGATAATAATAATAATGATACTAATACCAACGATAACTAATTATATCTAAAATAACAATTATAGTAATAATAACAACAATAGCCATAATAACGATAATTTTAAAAATGATAATGCAATAACTGCCGATAACAATAGAAATGATAATACGAATAACAATAACAACCCTAACAACAATGTTACCACTAACAACAACTATTATAAGAAAAAGATTATCCTCTCAAACAATACAACATAATTTTGACAGACAGACACGTACAGCGCGTCCTGACAAGCGCCACATAAAACCACATATAAATAGTGTCATAAAATAATGTCATCCCATTCGTGAGGACGAGAGCAGTGTTGCCAACTTCTTTCTTTCACTGCCCGTTACTCATGGTGCACAGTGTTGCCAATCCGCGGATACACCCACACGTTTAGATAAATAGAAACACGGAGAGACAGAACATGAATATACACACATACGTATAAACACA
Source organism: Penaeus chinensis (assembly GCF_019202785.1). NCBI lineage: Eukaryota > Metazoa > Arthropoda > Malacostraca > Decapoda > Penaeidae > Penaeus > Penaeus chinensis. The sequence goes on from NC_061845.1 coordinate 28,634,667, forward strand.
CACACACACATACACACACACAAATACAAACACAAACATAAGCGCACACACACACACATGCACAGATTCAAACACAAACACAAATACACAGAAACACACACACACACACACACACACACACACACACAAATAGCTTTTTTCTACCGTCACATTTGCGTCACTCTTAAGGAGTTACACCTATAGACCAGAGAACGTAATATTCTCGTCACAGTGATTATCGTGTCTCTGGCACATCACACGTTTATTATTTTGATCATTTTATTATTAGGATTGTCATTATCGTTTTTTTTTTTTTTATGGGAGGGCTTTTACTGATGACTTTGAATAAAACTAATATGAAGGTCAATAATTTGATGTGACTGTTAATGGAGAATGGAAATAAAATTTACGTGTAAAAGAACATTAATAATACGAATTATCTTTGAATATCAATAATTACAACTCATTCTACTAAGATTTCATACCTGTAAGTATTTTACTTTTGTTACAATCGAGGAAATTCCTTAAAATAAAGAGAATTTACTAGAAGGGTTCTTAAGAAAATAAATAGATAAATAAATAATTAAATAAATAAACAAATCAATCAATAAATAAACATATAGATATATATAAACAGAGAGATAAATAAATAAACAAATAAATATACAAGTTAGTGAAAAAATCAAATAAAGAAAGAAATGAAATAGTTGAATTAAAAAAGTCTACGGGTCAGGCTACCCACATTTCGCAACAGCACGGATGAAGATGTCTGCAAAGTGAATCTTAAAAAACAGTTATCTTTCCTCACTCGTCTTAGCCACACTGATGAGGACGCTTAGTGGACTTCATTAATGAGTGTGTATATGATGGTGATGATGACGGTGACGGTGTTGGTGATGGTAATGGTGGTGGCGGTGGTGAAGGGGATGGTGGTGATGGTGGTGATGGCGTGATGGTGGTGGTGGCGGTGGTGATGGTGGTGGTGGTGATGGTGGTGGTGGTGATGGTGGTGGTGGTGATGGTGGTGGTGATGGTGGTGGTGGTGATGGTGGTGGTGATGGTGATGGTGATGGTGATAGAGATAGTGATAGTGATGATGATGATGATGATGATAATGGCGGTGTCACTGATATGATAACGGCAATTCTATAAACAAAATTATCAATACTGTTTCCTTTTCACCACATAAAACCCGTTTATACTTGGAAAACGTCAAACTCTGAGAGAGGCATTAACCCACTATATAATAAAGAAAGAAAAAACCCAAACTCTTCAAAGGAATACCATATCCATTATATTAATAAAGGCCCGGCCATAAAACACAAAATATAAAAGCCACAGATCTCAAACACAGGAAGAAAAGACGAGAATCGCAACCCGCGTGGACGTTGGCGATACTGCCTGTCTCCCGCCCTGATCAACGGTGCCTCTAACTCTCGCGCGGGAATACATACGGCCCATTAGAAATAAATTGGTTCGAATACTTGATTTGACATTTCATATTTCCCCTCCAATTTATTAAGTGGCTTCGCGTGTCACTTCGGAGCGCGTGTGGTCCCTTTTAACTCACTTCCCTTATTACGAAAGGGGAAAATTCTGAAGGAAGCTTGAAAGGGTTGTTATTTTCACCGCGAGCTCCGAAATCAAAGCCAGTCTGCCGTGGCTTCTAAAGACACTGAATGAAGGAATACAGAGGGGAAATATTTCGTATATATGTTGCAAAACCGGGTTAAAAGCTGCGTAATATATGGCTGCTGTTGGCGTCACCTATAATTGCGGAAGAATAATGTCGTCGATACAAATAAAACATACCTGAATTAGGATAAGATTTTTTCTGCCTCGTTCACTGCGACATCTTATTTGCCTTAAACCTATGTGCGTGTGTTCGGGTGTTACTCAACCTCCCCCCTCCCTCCCTCCCTCCCTCATTCCCCCCCTCTTTCTCGTCTTGGTAAGTACTTTTAGTTCATCCGATTATAAACAAAAAGTAGCTACGTGATTTCCCGAGGAGTTCACGTAGTAAAAACACGACGGTCAACAAGGGAGCTAAAACATGAAACCAAGAAATGTGTGAGTGTTTGTTAAGACGCATACCCCCTCCCCTCCCCACCTCCCCCTCCCCCACACTCGTCCCCTTGTGCACAATAACCCGAGATTTATGTCTCAAAGATGAAATTAATCAATATTTTGTTGTTCTGACAGTTTGTTTACTTAGTCTTCATGCGAGGGCGCTTATATTCCGGATCAACAAGCAAGATTGTCACGTGGGTTGCCCCTCGCGCGTCGCTAAGTGTCATTTCTCCCCCCGTAACCAATGTAAAGCTGTGCCTTGGGATCGCTGGCTACGTGACACTCTCTTGACCCGATCTACGTCAGTACTATTAGCTCTGTGGGTCAGCAAGGATGTGTTCGAGAGCGTGTGAGGGGGAGAGAGAGAAGTAGTTAAGCCGCTAGAACTATTCGTAGACACAAACATGGCGATAAGGTTATCTATAGGGATACTTTTTGGTGCAGGGAAGATAAAAGGACTACATTCATCACAGAAGATGAGGTAGAACGGAATTTCATTTGGGAATATTGAAATGCTGGGTGGTATGAGCTCAGGAGGGGAGGGCGAAAGAGAAAATAATCAGACTAGTTTTATGTGTTTGATGTGTGCGAGAGAGAGGGAGGGAGAGAGAGAGAGAGAGAGAGAAAGAGGGAGGGGAAAGAAGAGAGACAGAGAGAGAGAGAGAGAGAGAGAGAGAGAGAGAGAGAGAGAGAGAGAGAGAGAGAGAGAGAGAGAGAGAGAGAGAGAGAGAGAGAGAGAGAGAGAGAGAGAGAGAGAGAGAGAGAGAGAGAGAGAGAGAGAGAGAGAGAGAGAGAGAGAGAAAGAAAGAAAGAGAGGGAGAGGGGAGTGGAGTGAGGGGGGAGGTAAGGGCAAAAGATATAAGGGATAAAAGAGCAAAAGAAGAAAGAAAGAAAGAAAAAAAAAAATGAAAAATACATATATAAAAGAGGAATAGCCCCACCCACCCACCACCCATCATCATCACAACCACAAAAAAATCTAAAAAACAGAAGAAGAAAAAAACACACAACGGTAAGCAATGACGTCCGCAATCCCCGGTACCAAAGACGCGCCCCGAAGCACTGTTTGCATAAGCCGCTGGGGACTCCAAGGCACGTGTAAGATGGTCCTTGCAGCCTCCAGACTAAGCTGCTAATTCAGAGGATCCGACGAACGCCACGGAACCAGGCCAACAAGTCCTCCTGAGCTGAGGAGAAGCCTTTATCAAGCTCTACACTCGCTTATCTGCTTGTTAAGTTAGCTACGCATGGGGAGCGGAGAGAAAGGGGGAAATAAGAAGAATAAAAAGGAATTGAAAGAGGGAAGATAAACAAATAAATATGAAAAAGGAAAGAGAAAAAGAAGAAGAAAAAAGAAAAGGACCAATAAAAAAGAATGCCACTTGAATTATTACTGCGTTATCAGTTATTTTAATTCGAGGCTGTCTCTTAAATAAACGGACAGGAACCCGCGCATGCGCAGTTAATTGTCGAGGAAAATGGTTTCTCCAGAGCAAAACCTTGGCTTATAAGATATCACTTTCTCATAGCATGTCTACGAGAAGGATATTTATCGGGGCATTAAAATCTCGAGACACGTTTACTGCTGAAGGGATACAGCGGAACGAGAGAAACAAGAAAAACAAATAAATTTCTTCTTGCGCGCGTATTTTCTCTTAATCTACATAAAGGCCTTTTTTTTGGGGGCGGGAGATCATCGGCCACATCGGGGGCGATCCGTCACGAAGGCTATTCCTTTTCACATTAA
>NC_061845.1:28648462-28650082 GCF_019202785.1 Penaeus chinensis
CCACTTCCACGTATCCTCTCTCTCATCTCCCCTTCCCTCTCTCCGTCCTCTCCCCCCCCTTACTTCCCCTTTTCCCAATCCTCACACTCTCCCCTCACTGTCCCCTGTCCTTCAGCTCTTCCCCACCCTTTCCTTCTACTTTCCTTTCCCCTCTCTTCCCTTCCCTCCCTTACTTTCTTTCCACTGTCCCCTCTCTTTTCCCTCCCCTCACTCTACCCTAGCCCTCTCCCTCCCCTCTTTCCCCTCTTTCCCTTTCCCCACTCTTCCCCTCCCCCCTTTTAATCTCACCCTCTTCCCCATCTCTCCCCCTTCCCTCACCTCTCTCCTCTTCCCCTTCCCCTGCTTCACTCTCCCTTTCCTTTCTTCTCTCCTCCGCTCTCCCTTCCCCTTTTCCACTCTCTTCCCTCCCTTACTCTCCCTTCCCCTTTGCAACTCTCTTCCCTCCCTCCCCTCCCCTTCCCCTCTTCCCCAACCCTCCTTTCTCTTCCTTCACTTTCCCTTCTTCCTTTCCCCCTCCCCTTCCCCCCCCTTTCCCCCTCCCTCCTCCCCTTTCCCTTCTCATTCCTTTCCCCTTTTGGCCCCCCCTCCCTCCCCTCCCCTTCCCCTCTTTACCACCTCTTCTCCCTTCCTTCACTTTCCCTCCTCCTTCTCCTCTCCCCCCGCCTCTCTCCCCCCCCTCCCCCCCACCCCCTCCCTCTCCTTTTTCCCCCCCCCAACCTGCGTGTGGGCCCCTCCCTTTAGGGGTGACAAGATGTATCCCGCGAGCCGATACGCTTCGTCGGCGCTCAGATGAACAGCCTTCGCGCCCTTCCCCCCCCACCTCACCCCCCCCTCGGCCCCCCCCCACCCCCTTTTCTTTCTCTCTGAATGTCTCTTTCTCTCTTTCTCTCTCTCTCTCTCTCTCTTCTGTCTTCTATTTCCTTTTTTTTAGTTGTTTTTTTTTACCGTTTTTATTTCTCCGCCCCCCCCACCCCCTCTCTCTCTCTCAGTACAAGCGTGTCTGCTTGTCTATATTTCTATAAATTAGTATATCTTCTCCTTTTATCCAAGCATTTCTAAAACTCCACCAATTTTCACCGCCGCTTTAGGAAAGCCAAAGACAACAAACGGACAAATGAAATCCGCAAAGCGCGCAAAGAGCAAGAAAAAGAGAAAACAGAATTCAAATTGTGTCACTTCCTCAGCCGACACATTTCTCTCCCTCGCTCGCTTTCCCCTTCCTCCTTACTCCCTCCCCAGCAGGTAAATATTTGGGTTATTGATGCCTCTACTTTGTTATGGCGCAGTGCCTCTTCATCTACCTCTCTCCCTCCTCCTCCTCCTCCGCCTCCTCCTCCTCCTCCTCTTTCTCCTCCCCTCTCCTTCGTCATCGTCTCTTCCCTTCCTCCTTTTCTCTTTTGGGTTAAATCGTTTTCTATTTGTGTTGGATGCGTTTTTTTTAATGTTTGTTTTTCTTATTTAATCTCTTCTTCCGTATATTGTCATATTCTTTCTAAATTTGTCTATAAAAAAACGAATGAATGAATACTAAAGGCTTTTTTCGGGGACACATACTCCCAAGAAAAAAAAAAAGCAAAAATTCTTGCAAGTATATTGAAAAGCACGAAGACAGCGAGCGGA
>NC_061845.1:28652682-28665182 GCF_019202785.1 Penaeus chinensis
TGACCAAATAAACACATACATAAATACGAAGTGTTGTTTTAGGCACTCAAACAAACACAAACGCAATAAATCCCACCCAAGCATAATTAAGAAATACTCACGCATGAGCACACGCACAAACATATAAACTCCTAGTATAAAGCGCACGCAAGTTCACAAACAGATTCATAAATCATCTCAACCCAAACAACCAATTAGGCTTTTGCAGTCATATAAACAACCCAAAAAAATCTCAACACAAACACGGGGACCCACGTGACTCCATTGCATTAAATGTTTGCCCGTCATTTATGAGGCCGATTTTTCAATGGACGTCCCGCGGTTTATTGGCACTTATTTACGTAATGGCAACTCGTTACCATGGGTCCAGATGCGCGACAATCGCCATTATTTGCTCAGTAATTTAAACCTATGAATTACATCTTTGTGCCAACCATCCTTAACAGTTTCTGATCGTATCTAATCTGCGGTGGATTTAGGTCGTATTTATACATGGTCATTAGTATAGGATTTCAGACACACAGACACGCACTTATCCCCATCGCGTTATATCCGCATTTCCTAGCGCGCGTGTGCATTAAAGTACTGTAACCCAGTAACTCCTTTAGCATATGACCTCAGCGATAGTATCTCCAACAAAAATGTAGCCATTAACGCAAAAATCTTGACAGTCCGTAAAATAGGTCCTTTTTTGGGTCTACGTCTCTGGATGAACACTGTAGCACAATTTGAGAAGCCTTAGGGCACAACGAATGCATTTTGGTTACGAGATTTTAGCCTCTTCTCTTCCCCTCTTTGTACCTTTCTCTCTTTGATTTATTTAGGTCTGTCTTTCGGTTTGCCTGTCTCTCTGTCTGTCGGTCTGCCTCTCTCTCTCTCTCTCTCTCTCTCTCTCTCTCTCTCTCTCTCTCTCTCTCTCTCTCTCTCTCTCTCTCTCTCTCTCGCCGTCATTTCCATTCGCTCACTATATTCTTCTATCCTTATCTGTCTTTCGCTGACCTTGTTTTCTTTTCTTCTTTTTCTCACTCCTTTTATCTACTCCCTCCCATAATTTCTCGGCGTCCTTCACTCCTTCGCATTTACTGCTCCATTTGTCCGTGACATTTCGTGATCATTCCCCCATTAAGGCCGGGCGTAAGAGTCTCGAAAATCCCTAACCGCTTATATGACCTCCTCAAGTGCCGCTTTAAAATCTGACTCTTAATCTGAAACACCAGATTTGCAAAGCGCCAGCATCTCGCCGATTAAACTGACAAAACAGATTGGGAATCTCGCGAGCCGTCGCCGTAACTTAAACCTGTAACATCAGTGTCATCATCATACATCAGGCATGACAGTCCGGCTAAGTCTTTTAATCTGGTCAAAATCATGTCAACTGTGTCGTTTGATCACCTTTTGGCCACGGTCGGTTTATGGCGTCTGGACGAGCGTCGGGGAGACACGGGTGAATGAAAATAAAAGAGACGTTAAGACGGGCGAGGGCGCGATGCGAATAAACACGCCACCGCAAACAAAAACAGGTTATCAAAATAGATTAAGGGACATCTAATAAAAATCATAAACAATGTGTGCCGATGAGATTACATGTATGTTTATTCGTCTTTTAATAACTGTTAAGCAACGTCTTTTTTGACAAGACGGGCAGTCAGTCCTCGCAGACTAGTGTTACTTTTGATATATAAGATTATGACGATAATACTACTAATAATAATGAAAAGATCTAACGAAAGTTTATTCTGAGATCGGATCTCGCGGGGAAGGAAAACCAATATGGCGACCACCATCACGCTCATCCGCGATTGAAATCCGCAGCAATCCGCGAACGCTTACCACCTGAGATAACAAGAAGCGAGGCAATGCAGCCGTTTTTGTAGATTCAGTGCCCGGATCGGTAGATTCATTCGCCGTAATTTATGACGTCATTGACAGGTCGTCAATACTGTAAAAACGTCTATTCAGTATCTGTGGTGAAGCTGTTGGACGCTTTTTTTATTTCCTTCTTTTTATAGGACTTGAGGCAGAAATGAGGTGCTATGTTATCACTGACAATAATGCTTGGCGAAAATGTTAGGACAAGAAAATATTGACATTATATATAAGGAAGGCAAAGATATCGATGAGACAACTTACGCTGATAAATATAGAATTGATACAGATATGCTGCTAAAGCCAGGAAACTAGATAGAATTAATATGAATAAAACAGATTTGTTTAGATTATCAAGAGAATATGTAACTGTGAAACATTCTCGTATATTAAAAAAAATCTATATTTCAAAATTTTCTATATCAAATCTATCTATCGGGTGTCTATACCACAATATATAAATGTTACAAATCCCACACACAAAACACACACATACACATTTTTTATATATTGATATATATATGAAATTTGTTTTATTCATATATTGCATTTGTATATTCATTATAATATATGCTTTTATGTATGTTTATATACATATATATTTTTTACTTATATATATAAATATTATATGCTTATGCATATAAGTTTGGGTTATATATACATATAAAAAATCCCCCCCCAATTTTTTTTTAAATTTTTATATAATATTCATCATACATTTAATGAGATTTGTTGTTTATATATACATTTTACTTTAATTGTATATTTTACTTACTTTACATAAATTACTTTACATACTTCATACATCTTACATACATTCAATCACACACATTACACACACAACACACACCACACACATCCACACACAAAATTTATTTTTATATTATATATTTATTTTTGAGAGAGGTGGGGTAGTGAAGGGAGGTGAGAGAGAATGTGAGTGGTGAGAAAATTTAGAGGCGGGAGAGAGGGTGAGAAATTTGAAAGAGCGGAAAGGGGAGTGGATGGTGGGAGAGCGGTGAGAGATGGTGAGAAACGGTGGTGTGGAGAGGATAGGAGAGAGCGAGAGGAAAAGGTTTTTAGAGAGAGTGAGGGGCTGGTTTTTGACATGTGGTTTTTTTGGGGGGCTTTGAAACCCCCGGACCCCCCCCACGAAACGAAAAGGAAACACGTGGGGGGGGAATAATGGGAAGGGGGGGTGGGGGTCGACAGGGGGGAATAGACCGAGAAGAAAAGGGAAAAAGGGAAAGGGAGGAAAGATAGAAAGGAGGAGAGAAGGAGAAGAAAAGATTTTTATGAGAGAAGGTAAAAGATAGAAGGAAAGGAGAAAAGAGATGCAAAGAAAAGACGCTGAAAGGGAGAGAAGGAGAAGACGCCGAGAGGAGAGAAGAAGAAAAGAGAAGGGAAGGGCAGAAAAGAAAGGGGGGAAGAGAGCCGAGGAGATGGGAGAGACGCCGAAAGATAGGCCACGCGAAGAAGTAAAGTACAAGGAGAACAAGCTCCAAGGACCAGAGACAGCTCACCCTTCCCCTCTCCCCTCACCCCTTTCCCCCCTCTCCCCTCCCTTCCCCTCTCCTCCCCTCACCTTCCCCCCTCTCCTCCCTACCCTTTTCCCCCTCTCCTCCCCTCAACCCTTCCCCCCCTCCTCCCCTACTCCTTCCCCTCTCCTCCCCTCACCCTTCCCCTCTCCTCCCCTCACCCTTCCCCTCTCCTCCTCCCCTCACCCTTCCCCTCTCCTCCTCCCCTCACCCTTCCCCTCTCCTCCCCTCACCCCAAAAGCGAGGCGAGTGTCTCGTGTCCCCTCAGCAATCCTCGTTTCCCTATAACTCAGGTCAGTTTTGACGGAGGCATTAAGAACACGCATACACATCCATGCTTAAACCCCGCTGACAGTTTCACTCGGTGTTGCGACAAAGATCAGGGGCTCCACACGTAGGGATGAGGTGGGGGGGGAGGGGAGAGGGATGGGGGATGGAGGGGAGGGAAGGGGGGAAGGAGGGGAGGGAAGGGGGGAAGGAGGGGAGGGAAGGGGGGAAGGAGGGGAGGGAGGGAGGGAGGGAGGGAGGGAGGGAGGGAGGGAGGGATGATGGGATGAAGGAAGGGGGATGGAAGGGAGGGGGTGAGGGAGGGAGGGAGGGATGGGGAAGGTGGATGAAAGAGCGGGAAGTGGGGTGGAAGGGTGGAGGGGTGGAGGGATGGAGGGGAGGGGAAGAGGGAGGGAGGGGAGATGGAAGGGTGGAAGGATGGAGGGGTGGAGGGGTGGAGGGAAGGGAGGGTAGGAAGGAGGTGGAGGGATGAAAGGATAGAGGAATGAAGGGAGGGGGGTGGAGGGAAGGAAAGAAGGATGGGGGGGAGGGGAAGGAAGGGACACCGTCTAGGAATAGAGAAAAGGGAAAGGGAAGGAGCAGTACGTAAAGGGAGGGGGGATGGTGGATAGGAGATGAGGGGATAGGGAGGAAGGAGGGACAGCGAGCGCGTGAGGCAATGGGTTTAACGCAAGGGTTAATGGGGCGGGTGCGGGGGTAAACATTTTTTTTTTTTTTGAAAGATGCTTCTCGTTCTCTCTCTTTCTCTCGTTTTCTCTTCCTTTCTATTCTTATTCTCTTTCTTTCTTTCTTTCGTTCTTTCGTTCTTTCTTTCTTTCTTTCTCTCTTTCTCTCTCTCTCCCTCTCGCTCTTTCTCTTTCTCTCTCCCCCCCTCTTTCTGTCTATCTATCTCTATCTCTCAAATAAGAACCTCTTTACCATTCACAATGATATCCGCGTATGTTGTGCACGCCTTTATTCGCGTATGTCATTTGCCTCTTTGATACGCTTGTCATTCGCAATATCGCTGACACAGACAAAAAAAAAAAAAAAAAAAAAAAAAGGAGTAAAAATAGATACAGACGCTGAAGACAGAGCAACGAATGGCAGACACACACATGCAGACAGTTAGGTGACAAATGAGGACGACAAGAATGTCAGCAGAAAGGCAAAAGGCTGCTAAATATGCAATGGCATTCTCAGAAGCAGAAAAAGTAGAGGAAGGACAGAAAGAAGGAAAGGGAGAAAGAAGGAAAGTGAGAGAGAGAGAGAGAGAGAGAGAGAGAGAGAGAGAGAGAGAGAGAGAGAGAGAGAGAGAGAGAGAGAGAGAGAGAGAGAGAGAGAGAGAGAGAGCATCCAGGCATTGAGACCCCAAAAAAGGATACGGTAAAAAAAAAAAAAAAAAAAAACACAAGTAAGAAACTAATCGTCGCATAGATAGGCAGATTAGCTAGACGTACGATATGTCATGCAGAGAGACAGACAGGTAGATCAGACGGACAATATGTCATGCAGAGTGACAGGCTGGTGAGCCAGACAGACAATGTGCCATGCAGGCAGACATACAGGTAGGGCAGACAGACAATATGTCATGCAGGCAGACGTGCAAGCAGGCTGGCAGGCAAGCAGGCCACCCACGAGATAATTAGAGGGCAAAGGCGTCTCTCACACCCCTCGTGTCGGCGACTGCAACTCGACCCTTGCGAGTACTAAGTGCAACTGCAGAGCCTCTTGCTTTCCTCTACCTCCCTCCCTCCCCCCGACCCCCCCACTTCTGCTACGTCACGGGAAACCCTGAATTTTATTTCCCTTTCGGAGTAAAGTTATATATATATTTTTTTTTTTGCTAATAGAAAGATTTTCTTAAAGAGCGGCTTCGGGAGCGAGAGGAAGTAAAAAGCGAGAGAGAATTCTTACTCTCCCTCCCCCTTAATAAAAATAAAAAAAAGGGGGAAATGGAAATATCCTCCTCCGTTAGTAGCGTAATTGGACGAGGAAATCCAAAAAGGAACGAAAAAAAGGAAAAAGAAAAACCCAAAGACCCCGCGCGCGCAAAAAAGCGAGGAGGCGAAGGAGGGCAAAAAGCAGGGCTGGGCGACGCCGGGCACGTGTGTTTTGTATCAGGGCGACCCGCACGAACGCCATGGTTTCTGCTGCTGCTGCTGCTGCTGCTGCTCCTGCCGTGACGTCACTCCAGTTGAATCATGAATCCTTCGAAAGTTTTCTTTTAATGTAGCTCGTGCCAACGTTACATCACATCTGCTGCTGCTCGGACTTCAATCCCACCGCTCTCGTGTTACTGCCAGAGCTGCTGTCTCGTAATTCATGATGCTCGTTTAACGATCTCTGACGTCACTCTCCGCGTTGATGTGACGTCATAAATTGGGGTATGACGTCAAATTTTGTATGTGTGTGTGTGTGTGTGTGTGTGTGTGTGTGTGTGTGTGTGTGTGTGTGTGTGTGAGTGAATATATGTGCACGTATAAGTATATGTGCATGATAATATGTGTATGTGTATGATTGTGTGCATGAATATATGTGCATGTATGCGTGTACAGTTTCCTGCATTTGCGCAGAAAAGACATCCTAACGATATTAAACATCGCCATGTATTGCCCTTAATAAATTCCCACATCTTACCTTTCTAATTCAAAAGGAATTAGAAAAAAATAAACGGTCACTAGCGTATCCCTCTTACGCCAAATTTCCGCGCTAAGAAAAAGAAGAAAAATAAGAAAAATAAGAAAAAAAGGAAAATAGTTTTTGAATAGGGGTCACACAGCCTCTCCCGCCAAATTGTTCTCACGTGGCGCCGTTCCTTCTGCTTCTTAATGGGATTTCAACCCCCTTTTAATGGGATTCGAACTCGTTAAGGGCGGGGCCGGAGCATTAAACTCCGCCCACTAAAAACACAAGAAAAATGCTTGTGAAAACAAAGCTAAGGGGGAGCTGGTGTAAACCTAACCGTTGTTTCCGGAAATACAGGGATACCTTAATCTCTCTGTTTCTCTCTCTCTCTCTCTCTCTCTCTGTTTCTGTCTCTGTCGCTCTCTCTCTCTCTCTCTCTCTCTCTCTCTCTCTCTCTCTCTCTCTCTCTCTCTCTCTCTCTCTCTCTCTCTCTCTCTCTCTCTCTCTCTCTCTCTCTCTCTCTCTCTCTCTCTCTCTCTCTCTCTCTCTCTCTTTCTGTCTCTGTCGCTCTCTCTCTCTCTCTCTCTCTGTCTGTTTCTGTCTCTGTCGCTCTCTCTCTCTCTCTCTCTCTCTCTCTCTCTCTCTCTCTCTCTCTCTCTCTCTCTCTCTCTCTCTCTCTCTCTCTCTCTCTCTCTCCTTCTCTTTCATGTTCTTTCATGATTCTTGGCGTTTAGAAGTCAAGATTGTTACTCATTCACAAATTCACAAATACATAGATTAGCCCAGTTACACATTCATCATACTGGGTTTAGTGCTTTTACAATAAACATGTAAATGTACTTCTTTGCACACACTCACACACACATACACATACACACACACACACACACACACACACACACACACACACACACACACACACACACACACACACACACGCACACACGCACATATACATACACAGAATATGTGTGCATGTACATATATGCACATCCTCTCTTTTTCATTGCTTCTTTGAGTACACCTCTCTCTCTGTCTTTCTCTCTTCCTTTCTCCTTCCTTTCTGACATTTCTCGCACAATCTCACAGTTCATCTCTCTCTCGCTCTCTCTCTCTTTCTCTCTCTCTCTCTCTCTCTCTCTCTTTCTCTCTCTCTCTCTCTCTCTCTCTCTCTCTCTCTCTCTCTCTCTCTCTCTCTCTCTCTCTCTCTCTCTCTCTCTCTCTCTCTCTCTCTCTCTCTCCCTCTCTCTCTCTCTCTCTCTCTCTCTCTCTCTCTCTCTCTCACCTTTTGTACTGTAAAATTGTTTGTCGTCTACGGGACGTAATAAATTTATCAAATCAAATCTCTCTCTCTCCTCCTTCTTCCTTCTTCCTGTCTCTTTTTCTCTCTGTCTGTTTCTCTTTGTCTTTATCCTCCCACCCTCTCTCTCTCGGTTATCTATATCTCACTTTTCCTCTCTAAAACTACTACGCAATACTTCAAACACATATTACTTGACTCGAAATCCCTATTAAGAAAAATAAAAAGTCTGAAATTTAAATATATTTCTCTATTGCCTTCTTAAATGGAATATATTTAGCGGCAACAAATCCTGCTGATTTTTTTTTTTCTTTTTTTTTTTTTTTTTTTTTAATAACAATAGCGTCTAGTGAGTGAACGCATATATAAATCTAAATAAAAAGTGACCTTTTAACTTTTATTTCTAGAAAAAAGATAAAAAGAAAAAAAGGAAAAATCACACACCTACATATATGTACGTATCGCCTAAAACGTAAAGCAATCCATATAGTGATCCCTTAAGACTCTCTCGTAGCTATTTTGGAGGGAAAATACCTTTGCAGAAAATCACGCGTTTCATATATAAATTTATAAAGATTTTATTCTCATCAACATTATTAGATAGTTCACTAATCATTGGAACATTATATTTTTATAAATGTGTTTTTTTTTTTCTGGAGAAAGTATTGCATAGTTTTCTTTACTGTATATAATAAAACGTCAAAAGTCTATCCCATCGGTAATTTTATTTCATACTTCATACCTTCATAACAAGATACTTTACTATTCTTTGAAGAACAAACAACTATTTAAAAAGAAATAAAACGCCTCTTGTGTTATGTCACACATACTAACAAAAACAGAACTATAAAAAAAAAAAAACCAATTGAAAAAGATAAAAAGTAAAATTCTTCTCTAAACTTTGAACCAAACTAATATCTCGTGTGTTATTGAAGCCATCTGTATTCAGCCTGTTTGTTTTGACGAAATTTCTTAATGGTTAAAAAATAACGTGAATATTATCATTAGCAATAAGGGTTGGCGTATTTGTAAATATTCTTTCGGTCTTAATCGTGTATCGAATTAGCATCATTAGATATAAGGTGCTGATAGGATCGAGGAGGAGGCGAAAAGGCGATGGATGAGGAAGAAAAAGAAAGAAGATAATGAGGATGATGATGATGATGAAGAAGAAAGAAGATAATGAGAAGAATAATGATGATGATGAAGAAGAAGGAAGATAATGAGAAGGATGATGATGATGAGGAAGAAAAATAGGAGATAATGAGAAGGATGATGATGATGATGAAGAAGAAAGAAGATAATGGGAAGTATGATGAGAAAGAAGAAGAAAGAAGATAATGAGAAGGATGATGATGATGAAGAAAAAATAGGAGATAATGAGAAGGATGATGATGATGAAGATAAGAGGGAAAGATAATACGAAGGATGATGGAATGGAAAAAAAGAAGAGAAGATAATGAAAAGGATGAGGGAGAAGAAGAAAAGAGAAGAAAGGAGAAAGATGATAAAGAGGAAGGAAAGAGGAGATAGTGATGGTGAAGAAGAAAGGAAGTGTAAGAAAATCTTGAAGAAGAAAAGGTAGAGGAGAGAGAAGCAAAAAGAATACGGAGAATTTATTGTCGAAGAGGAAATGGAAGAAAAAGAATAATGTGGAAAGAGAAAAGCGATCGTGAAAAAACGCGGGATGAGAAGAGAACGAAAAAAGAAAATAATACATTAACAATAAATAGACTAGTAAATATTAAAATCCGAGAGAGGTGAAATAAAAAGATAAATTCAGATACAGCTTCGATACACGCAAAAGAAGGGGAATATAAAAAAAACGAAGACGATGACACATGGAAAAGTCAGCAGTGAAAAAGTTGAAACAGAAGAAGAAGAAGAAGAAGAAGAAGAAGAAGAAGAGGAAGAGGAGGAGGAAGAGGAAGAGGAAGAGGAAGAGGAAGAGGAAGAGGAAGAGGAAGAGAAGAGGAGGAGGAGAGGAGGAGGAGGAGGAGGAGAGGAAGAGGAAGAAAGAAAGAAGAAGAAGAAGAAGAAGAAGAAGAAAAGAAAAGAAAAAGAAAAAGAAAAAGAAAAAGAAAAAGAAAAAGAAAAAGAAAAAGAAGAAGAAGAAGAAGAAGAAAAAGAAGAAAGAAAGAAAAGGAAAACAAAAAAGCAATACAAAACACGGAAAAAGAATCCACGAACCGCATTGACTTCACCCGCGAAGCCTCCTCTCGCTCAAACCATGCTATTCGCACAACTTAACTCTCATTCTCCCGTGTCTCTCCTCCTCCTTCTCCTCCCCGCCCTTTTCTCCCTCCAGTGTCTTCTCCTCCTTCTCCGCTCCCCCCCGCCCTTCTAAGAGAGTAGGACGCCTCTTGCCTGCTCCTTAGACACCCTTAAAGATCTCATCATCGCCTCCTCATCGTCCGAATCCCAGAGGACGTTGAGTTGGAGTGCGAATAACATATTTGTCAAGACCATCAAGTACTGCCCTGACACCAGCGGGCTTCGAACGCCGATGGATCTCGGGACCGACTGAGGAAGTTCTTTTGATTCATTCCTTGTTTTTGTGTTTATCTCTCTGGGGTTTGTGTCTGTGTCTGTTTCTTCTCTCTCTCTCTCTCTCTCTCTCTCTCTCTCTCTCTCTCTCTCTCTCTCTCTCTCTCTCTCTCTCTCTCTCTGCCTTATACAGTAATACATAAAGAAGGAATGATAAAAGAACCGACACAGAAGTAGAGTAGAAGGATAGAAAACAATATACCATGAATACAAATAATAAATAAATAAAATTGTATAAACGTAGATATTAGTCAGATAAATGAATACAAATACATAAATAAACAAATAAAAATGAATTAATGGATAAATAAATAAAATAAATGAATATACAAATAAAACAAATCCATTACATTAAAACGACACAGCGATACCTTATAACAACGATCCCTCACTTTCCGGCCTTGGTGACGATCTCTTTGCCGAAAGAAAATTGTGTACCATACTTTACATAACTATTCACATCACTATTAATTAAAAAGATAAAAAAAAAAAAGTAAAATATATTCCTTACATTAAAACGGAATGGCGATCCGTTATAACAAATCTCCCTCACTTTTCGGCCTCGGTGCCGACAGAAAATAATGCACCATGCCTTACATAACTATACATATCGCTTTTAAAAGACAAATTGATAAATTGAATATAACATAAACAAATAAAACAAATCCATTTAAAACGAAAGAGCGATCCCTTATAATAACGCTCGCTCAAAACCTTGGTTATAATCCGACCTTGGTTATAATCATCTCCATGTCGAAAGAAAATTATGCATCATGCCTTACATAACTATTCATATCATTCTTAATAAAAAAAAAAAAACTAAATAAAAAAGTACAATAACTCCCTTTCATTAATTAAAACGAAATGACGATCCGTTATAACAACGCTCCCTCATCTTCCGGCCTTGGTGACGATCATCTCGGTGCCCAAAGGAATTAATGCCCCGTACTTTACATTACTCTACATATCGCTCTTAAAAAGATAAACTAATATATGAAATACAAAAAATATAATAAAGATAATAAATAGATAAAGTAAACCCATTACATTAAAACGAAATAGCAATCCCTTACAACAACGCTCGCTCCCCTTCCGGCCTTGGTGACGATCATCTCCGTGTCAAAAGATAATTATGCACGGTGTCTTACAAAACTATACATATAGCTCTCAAGGAAGAAAAAATAAATGAAAAAAAAGAATATGCAAATAAATAAAACAAGGCCCTTGCAGTAAAACGAAACAGCGATCCCTTATAACAAAGCTCCCTCACCTTCCGGCCTTGGTGACGATCATCTCCGTCCCGAGCTCGTTGAACTCGTCCCAGAGCGCCTTCATCTCCAGACTGGCGCTCACACTCACGAGCTTCGGGTGAAGGGGCTTCTTCTGCTGCTGGTCCTGCTGGTGCTGCGGGTGCTGCGGCTGCTGCTGCGGCGCCTGCTGCTGCTGTGGAGGCTTCTCGGAAATGTTCATAGGCTCCTCCTTCTGTTCTTTCATGGGCGAGCGAGGGGAGCCTGCCCTCTCCTTGACCGACAGGGAGGGGATGCCCGTCGGGTGGCCGGTCGGGCACGTCAGCTGCGTGGGGTAGCCGTGGTAGTCCTCGGGTCGGCCCTTGCCTGCCGCCAGGAGGCACGCTGCGGGGACACAAGGCAGGTCCGGGATTAATTGGTGGGAGGGAAGAGGGGGGGGGGGGGGGGAGGGGCAGGGAGTTGGAGGATACTGAGAAAGATTTTTGTGGTCGTAATAACGATATTGGTAAAAGTAAAAATTGCATGATAGTGGTGGTGAAAAGAGTGATCAAGAAGTAATATGACGACAGTATTAATAATAATGGGAATACTTCACCGATTATAACAATAATAACAGAATTATAAAAATAGCTTCAGTGGTAATCATGGCTATAGCAATAATAACAGAGATGATAACAGTAATGAATAATGTAAAATTAAATCAAGTTTTTGTTTTATATTATTTAGGATAGCAACTGGAAAAATACAAAGACATCAAACCGACATAGAACCTTTGATAAAATGAGAAATGAAAGTTAAATTTACGTGTACAGAGAAAAATAGAGAGTAATGAACATAAAATAAAACCGTAGCTAAAAAATATATTTAAAAACTAAAAAAAAACTAAAAAAAAAAAAAAAAAAAATGGAAGGTCATGACAACTTGACTGTTTTCTGCTGTCAAGGTCTTGTATTCAGAGTACTTCGTGGCAGCCATCAACCAGTGTTCTTGTTTGACTGTAATATCTTTTTGGAGATGCTTTTCTTACGTTGCATTTTGATTTTGTTTCTCTTTCTCCTTATCGTAAAATAACTTTGTTATGTATATCGTAAAGCCGAAGGGTCACCG
>NC_061845.1:28682682-28685182 GCF_019202785.1 Penaeus chinensis
AGGGAGACCGAGTCTAAATATCTTATATTCATGCCACGTAGGATACACACCTATTTAAATAAGATTTGAGGCCTGTTTATATATGCTTGAGCATGCGTGTTTTGAAATCGAATATAAACAGGACATGGCTATGGGAAAAGGAAGAGAGGAAAAGGGAAGCATAGAAAAAAGTAAATAAAAATAAAGATAAAAATAAATGCAGCGAGAAATGGGATACAAGCCTACGCCACCATCACCTAACCTCTCCTTCATAAACATTAAGGTGTCGTAAATTATATCGCGAGGACCTTTGAGTCCCCTGCTGGCGGTGGCACTGGAGCGGGCTAGGAGAGGCCAGGGACAGAGGAGCCCAGTTACGCCCTCGAGCCTCGTAGGACCCTCGCGATTACATTAATTTTATGGAAGTACAGGGGGAATGTGCGAGCGAGTTTACTTCCGTAGCCCCTCGAGATGACGGAACGCGGGAGTTTTTAAGTTCAAGGGGATACGGTCGCTTATTTTTTGTATTTCATATATTTTCACGTCGCATTTTTAAGAGATTTTAGTATTGGTTCTTTCTGGTCATTAAATAACATCTTGTAAAATGTCCTAAATAAAAAGAGATGTTGTCTATCTATGTTTACACCAAAGATGTTTATAGCATAAAGATAAGGCGAACTAAAAAGAACGCAAGACCTAGATTTTAAAGAATGTCAGACATAAATATCATAGAACTTAAATCTCGTAAATATATAAGTAAAGTTGCCGCACGGATTTCCAGACAACTTCATTATCTGATAAATTTAAAAGGAAAGCTATTGCAGGGAAGATTTGAGGAGAGAAAGAAAGTAGAAAATTAACAAGAAAATGAGGGAATGTCAAGACCGACACACACACACACACACATTAACATACATGCAAACATACATACACACACACACATACACACACACACACACACACAAACGCAAACAAACAAACAAACATACACACCATAACACACACATCTATATTAGAAGTAAAAGTAGTGTAAGAGAGAGAGAGAGAGAGAGAGAGAGAGAGAGAGAGAGAGAGAGAGAGAGAGAGAGAGAGAGAGAGAGAGAGAGAGAGAGAGAGAGAGAAAGAGAGAGATTCTGAAATTTACTTACCTTATGATACATCCTTTGTTTGCATGAACAGAGAAGGAAATTATTAGTAAAGAATATCAAAGCACAATTAGAGCACAGCAGTGTTATGGAAATCATGATTGTAAATGTAATGAATAATAAATACCGAATATATATATATATATTTATATATATTGAAATACAATCTACAGCATTTTTATTAATCGTAATTATATATATGTATATATATACATATATATATATATACATATATATATTTGTGAACCTAACATGAATGTTTCCTTTCATAGTTTACCGATGATATAAGAGTAAACAGTGATAGTGAACCTCATACTTCTTAATCAAGATGGCTCCAGACACTCGCTCGCGGCTCCAATTTGGCGGGAACACACACCATGCCCGATAAAAAATTTGAATGCCATAATTAATTAAGTACCACGCCCGTGCCACATATCACTACTTTCCTTTACTGCTAAGAATAACTTTTCAGGTACTAACGGCCTCTGCATTCTTAAAAAAAAGGTAAATAACGGATCGGATTCGCACAGAACCGAAAAAAAAACAGAAGACGATCGCGCCACCCGAAAGAGGATGCGGCTAAGTACAAACGACCCGACTTGACTTTGCTCGTTGCTTAATGAGCCCGTGGAAAAGTCAGGCAAGTGTCATATAAACATTTACGTGACATTAATGCAGACCTGTAAACTCATGATTACTGTATGCCGGTGGTTAGCGCGTCATCGCAGGAGATTTGACGTGTTTCTTCAGGCATTTTTTTTATTTTTTTTCACTGCAGGTCCAACGCCGCTTCTTGCAATAGCTGAGTTGCAGATGAAGGATAACTTTTGATTAATTAATTTTCTGTTAACGGATTGTTTGGTGTTAGAGGAGGATGATGCTGACCTGTGTGCTTTTATGAACTTTAGGCTCGTAATTCACTTTTATGGAGAGGTAGAACAGATTCCTTAGATATTTTTTATATCATGTCATATCATTTTTTGGGTTCTACAAAGATAATTAAATAGAAATTGTAAAAAATATCTTTGGGCTAAACCATTTCCGCTTGAAGATTTATCATCGAAAAGTCTATCACGAAAATACAGAAATAATACATATTTAATTTTCTAATGATTTATATATATATATATATCTGAGACAAAAACAGAAAGCAAATACAGAAATAACACATATGTAATTTTCTAATAATTGATATCTGAGACGAAACAGGACAACATATGACAAAAAAATATACAGGCGACATAATTATTCATATTACTACATGCCACTTTATCAAAACGGTTTAGGGTTTAGTCTTCCATTCCATTTCCTTTGTAATTATTAATTCAAAAGAACCGCTATGTATATCTATGCTTATACACCTGATTCAATGCGCA
>NC_061845.1:28715182-28725182 GCF_019202785.1 Penaeus chinensis
AAAACTAGGACGCGGCGCTCAAAAAAATAGAAATAAACTAAACTAAACTAAATAAATGAATAAATAAAATAAAAATAGACAGATAAATAAATAAAAGAAAAACCAATACAACATCAACAACAACAACAACAACAACAACAACACATCCAAAAATCAAAAGAACAAAAAAACAAAAGACAAAAAAAAAAAAAAAAAGTAAAAATAAAAGCGAATAACAAGAAGACAAGAGGAAATAGATAATTATTGCCTTTATGTGTTAGTGAAGCCGTAAAGCCCACGACGCGAAGAGGTTAAAGGGAATGACAACACGAGCTCTGCCGCGGGCGTGAGGGCGTGATGGGCGTGAGGGAAGTGTTATTGGGCGATCACGGGGGTTATGGCCTCGGCGGGCGGGTGTATGGGCGGGGGGGGGGAGGGGTGAGAGAAGGGGGTGAGGGGAGGGGAGAGGTAGAGGGGAGGGGAGGGGGGGAGAGAAGGGAAAGGAGGGGGTGAGGGGAGGGGAGAGGTAGAGGGGAGGGAGGGAAAGGAGGGGGGGAGGGGAGGAGGAAGGGAGAGAGGGTGAGGGGAGGGGAGTGATAGAGGGGAGTGGATGGGAGGGGGAAGGGAGAGAGGGTGAGGGGAGGGGAGAGGAAAGAGTTAGGTTGAGGGAGGAGATAGGGAGATTGAGGGAGAAGGGGAAGAGTCAGAGAATAGAGAAAAGGGGGGAGACCGCGTGAAGGGAAAGGGAGAGAAATTTGGGAGAAAAGGGGAAAAGAAAAGGAGGCAGACAAGCAATAAACTAAAAAAGGAGGAAGTCGAATAATTGGAAATGCGAAAAAGGGAGAAAGGTGAAAAAGGAGAAGTTTGGAGAGAGGAAGTGAGGGGAAAGGAAAGAGGAAGGCGGGGGGGGGGGGGGGGGTCGCGAGGGGAGAGGCGTGGAATGAATAAAGACGAAGATGGGGAAGATGAAAAGAAAAAAAAACGTTGAATAAAGAGAAGAAAATGGAAATTAAAAAAATAAGTAATAAAGAGAAAGAAAATATATTTAAAAAGTAAATAAAGAGGTGGGTAAAGGGAAGCGAAAAGGGGAGAGGGGGAGGCCGAAGGTACGAATAAGAGGAGAAGAAGTGGACCGCGATAAAGGATAAAGGAAGAGAAATGTAAGGAACAGGAGAAATTAAACGAAGAAAGGCGCAATAAATGGCACGAAAGGAAGAGATAAAGAAGGAGAAAAAGGAAAGGAATAAGGGAATAACCAGGAAGAGATATGGAACGAAGGGAAAAAAAAAAGAATATGAAAGAGGGAATGAGGGAGGAAGGGAAAATCAGAGTAACGAAGGGAGACGGAACTAAGGCGAAAGAAAATTTAGAATGAGAGATGGAACGAAGGGGGAAGTAAAAAGAGAAAGATAAAGCAACGAGGAAGAGAGACGGAAAGAAAGAAGTAATACAATGAGAAACGAGAAGGAAACAGGAGAAAAGAGAGAACAAAGTAAATGGAAACAAAAAAAAATCCACAAATAAATTTAAAACAACATTAAATAAAATACATAAATATCTTTTTATCTACCGGAACTTTGCGAAATTAGAGATAAAACAAACTGATTAACTAACATAGAGCCTATCAGGAATTCAATCAAGATTAACTACGTATTTCCCGGACACGCAAGCACACAGCCTGAAGGAATGCATCACTAGACAGACAAACAAGGACGATTGAATCTCATTATATAAGAATTAAGAGGAGCTTCGTCTTATTGTTGGCTGCACTCTTCTGTTCGTTGGGGTTTTATTACCGTCATTGTTTTATGGGAGTAAGTTTCTGCAGGAGGGTTTAAGGCTCATCTCTCGTTATAAAAGAAGAAAAGAAGAAGATGAAGAAAGAAAGATAAAAGGATATATATATGTATATAGATACATGAATAAACAAATATATATACATACATATATATATATATATATTATATATATTATATATATCATATATGTATTATATATTACATATACTTATATTATATATATATATATATATATATATATATATATATCAATATATATATATATATATATCAATATATATATATATACATATATATATATATATATATATATATATATATATATATATATATATATGAAAGGTGGAATAATGCAATACCGCATTGATATAGATATATATATATATATATATATATATATATATATATTATACACACACACACACACACACACACACATATATATATATATATATATATATATATATATATACCACACACACACACACACACACACACACACACACACACACATACACACACACACACACACACACACACACACATATACACACACACACACACACACATATCACATATATGCATATACACGCGGGTATATAAGTAGATATGTATGCGCACGCGTGTGTGTGTTATTGCTAAAGTCCTCAGCTATAGCCAGATTGAAACAGCTGTTTTGCGCGTTAGATTTTGTTTTCTCGATGAAGAACAAGGAAGCTGGGGCTGAAAATTGACTTCGCTGACAGAGCATTATTTTATTACATTTCCAACTCCTCTTCAGTGATATAAGAGCGAGCGAAAGCGAAAAAAAATAAACGCCGAAAAATCAATAACCCAGCTTCCTCTCCCTTCGAAAAAAATACGACTCGCGGAGCCTTCAGGCCATCGCCAGACGCGCATCGCCATTTTTATCGTATTTGTCCTGAAAACAGCGAACTTTCTGGAAAACCGAAACCAAGTGGGTCATTCGGCGCCCTTCGCTGCCCGGGCAAAAAGTGCCAATAACCAGCAGTGTCGAGGAGGTAGTGCCCATTTCCCGCCCCCTCCTCCCTCCCTACCCCCTATCCCTGGTCATCCCCTGGCCCCCCTACCAAGACCCTAGGCCCTCGCTACCCCTCCTCCCTCCCACCCCCCCTTTGACCTCCCTGGACCACACCCCCGCCATGCCCTACCCCATACCCACCCTCCCCCCAAGACCGACTCCCCGCCCGCACACCAACAACCGTAACTGTCGCCCGCGGATTATCTTGCTACGCGCGCCCGTGTTTGTGCTGCTGTCTCGTAACTTATCAGTTCCCGTCCCCCCTCCTCCCTCCCCCTCCCCCTCCTCCTCCTCCTTCTCCTTCTTCTCCTCTTCTTCTTCTTCTTCTTTTTCTTGGTCTCTCGCCTTTTTTTTTCTTTTCTTTTTTTTTTACCTCGTCGTTTCTGATTTTATTCCCTTTTTTATCTCTCGTTTTCGTAGGTCATGAGCGAGTGTCGGTTACTCCTTTTTTGTTTCATTTGAATATTTTCCCCTTGCTTCTGAAACTACATCATCTTGCATCTCTCCTCCTTGTCTTACACTTCCTTTTTCTCATTCTTGCTTTCTTCTTCCTTGTTGTCCTCCTCCATCTCCTTCCTTTCTTGGTCCTCTTCCTCTTCTTTTCCTCGTCCCCTCTTTTTCTCTTCCTCCTGCAGCCTCGTTCTCTCATTCGAAATCTTCTTCTATTCCTCCTCCTCCTCTTTCTCACCTCCATCTTTTCATCTGCCCTTTTTACTTCCTTTTCTTCACGCACCTCTTCTTATTTCTCTATTTCCTTCTTCTCCTCCTTCCCATTTTCTTCACCTCCTCTATGTCGCACTCCTCCGTCTCCTCTTCCTCCTCCTCCTCTTCCTCCTCTTCCTGCTTTTCCTATTTGTCCAGATTTACTCTCCTCTTCCTTCTCTCCATTTCCCACTACATTGTCATTCTCCCTTTTCTCTTTCTTCTGTCTCTCCTTTTCTCTCTATTCCTCTTCCTCATCGTCCTTATTTCTCTGTCTCCTTTTCCTAATTTCCCGAACCGTCCTCCTCTTCTTCTTTTCCTTCATTTATCCTCTTCTTCCTCTTCCTCCTCCTCCTCCCCCTCCTCTTTCTTCCTTAACTGCTCTTCTTTCTCCCCTTTCTTCCTCCTCTTACCTCCTCCTCTTCCTGTCTCTTCCTTCCTCCTTCCTCCTTCTCTTCCTATCTCTTCCTTCCTCCTTCCTCCTCCTCTTCCTTCCTCCTTCCTCCTTCTCTAACACCCTCCCCTGATCTCCTTCTTTTCCTACCTCCTTCTCTCATCTTTCTTCTCCTTTTCCTTCCTCTTCCTACCTCCTGTTTCCTTCTCCAACGTCTTCTCCTTACCTCCTCCACCTTTTCCTCTTCCTTCCCTAACCCCTCTTTCTTTTCCTTTCCCTACCTCTTACCTCCATCTCCAACACCCTCTCCTCCTAGCTCCTCCTCCAACACCCTCTCCTCCTACCTCCTTCTCCAACAATATCCTCTTTACCTCCTCCTCTTCCTTCTCCCCCTCCTACCTCCTCCTCCAACACCCTCTCCTCCTACCTCCTCCTCCAACACCCCCTCCCTTACCGCCTCCTCTTCCTTTTCTTACCTAGTCCTCCAACACCCTCTCCTCCTACCTCCTTCTCTAACACCCTCCTCTTTACCTCCTTCTCTTCCTTCTCCTACCTCCTCCTCCAACACTCTCTCCTCCTACCTCCTTCTCCAACACCCCACCCTCTCCTTACCCCTCCCCCTCCTCCCCCATCGCCCTCTGCCGATCTCCTTAGCACCAACAGATCTCCTCCTTCTTCCTCAGAACTATAAAACCTTCGAAGATCATTGCTTATCCTCCGACCAGCATCTATGTCTTCTCTCCCTCCTTTATCGGCTTTCTCCCTGTTCTTCCTTTCTTCGTTATGCTGCGCGTTTCCGTTGCGTTGTCTATGTTGCGGTGTAGATAGATATGATGACCGTTGGTGATCATTGCAAAATAGTAATGTTGGTGATGATTGGCTAAGCAGTAACAGTGGTAACAATTAGAGATAGTAACAATCAGAAATAATGATAATGATAATATTTTATTCTCTAAGAAAATGATTATATATATATACGTATATATATATACATATATATATATATATATATATACATATACATATGAATATACATACACATATACATATACATATACATATACATATACATATACATATACATATACATATACATATACATATACATACATGCATACATACATATATACCTTTTTCTTTTTCTTTTCATTTTTCTTTTCTTTTTTTCTTGTCTTTTTTTTTATTTCATATCGTGATTATACTTACTGTCTTTTTGTCTCATATTCCATTGCCTTACAAAATAAGAAAATTTACCCGTAGCGAGACATACACACATTTCACTATCGACGTTGGACTGAACGTGAAACTTTGGTACAGTATAATCAATTGAAGTATTAATCAGAACGAATGTTATCGATAACTAAATTATATTAACAATTAACTGAAATATTATCTATAACAAATATTATCGATAACTAAAACATATTAATTAACTGAAATATTACCCATAACTGAAATACTATCCACGGCAAATATCTGCCAAAATAAAACGTTCCAAAGCTTTCCGTAATTTGTCAGTAATGAGAGAGACTTCGAGTTTCCGAACACAAGGGACATTGTTAAGGCTACGTGATATAAAGGCTACGTGATATAAAGGCTTCGTGATATAAAGGCTACGTGATATAAAGGCTACGTGATATAAAGGCTACGTGATATAAAGGCTACGTGATATAAAGGCTACGTGATATAAAGGCTACGTGATATAAAGGCTACGTGATGTAAAGGCTACGTGATATAAAGGCTACGTGATGTAAAGGCTACGTGATGTAAAGGCTACGTGATGTAAAGGCTACGTGATGTAAAGGCTACGTGATGTAAAGGCTACGTGATGTAAAGGCTACGTGATGTAAAGGCTACGTGATGTAAAGGCTACGTGATGTAAAGGCTACGTGATGTAAAGGCTACGTGATGTAAAGGCTACGTGATGTAAAGGCTACGTGATGTAAAGGCTACGTGATGTAAAGGCTACGTGATGTAAAGGCTACGTGATGTAAAGGCTACGTGATGTAAAGGCTACGTGATGTAAAGGCTACGTGATGTAAAGGCTACGTGATGTAAAGGCTACGTGATGTAAAGGCTACGTGATGTAAAGGCTACGTGATGTAAAGGCTACGTGATGTAAAGGCTACGTGATGTAAAGGCTACGTGATGTAAAGGCTACGTGATGTAAAGGCTACGTGATGTAAAGGCTACGTGATGTAAAGGCTACGTGATGTAAAGGCTACGTGATATGCTCCTGAATCAAGGAAGTCAAATTTATTTTATTTTACTTTTTATCGAATCCTTGTATTGTTGTTGTTGTATCGTCATCATTATGGTCGTTATCATCATCATTAATAAAGTTACCAGTATTGTCATGATTATTGTTAATATCAGTATTGTTGTTATTGTTATTAGCAAATCTAATATCATTACCATTATTGTCATTATTATTATCATTATCATTATCATTATTGCTTTTATTATTATTATTATATTTTTATTTATTTATTATCATTACTACTATTATTATTATTATCATTATTATTATTATTATTGTTATTACTATCATAATTATTGTTATTATTGTTATTATAATTATTATTATTATTATTATTATTATTATTATTATTATTATTATTAACATTATCATTATCATTATTATCAATATTATTATTATTATTATTATTATTATTATTACTCTTATTATTATTATCATTACTTTATTGTTCTTAGTAATATTGTTGTTTTGTTTTTGTTACTGTTATTACTCAATCTGTCGGAATTTCACGGAACAATACAAAACAAAGAAACAAAAAGATTGATATAATAAGAGATACTTCTATTATCATAATCATCATCATCATCATCACCATCACCATCATAATCATCATCACCATCATAATCATCATCATCTTCATCACCATCACCATCACCATCACAATAATCCTCCTCATCATCATCATTTTAATTTTATCATTACTATCATTATAATTATTGTTGCTAATAACACCTCTAGATATTATATACATAATATCTGCAGAATTGGCCTCTTTGGTAGTTAACATGATATAGCTCGTAAATATGTAAAAGCTCGCAAAGGAAAAGGAAAGAAAAGGGAATGAGAGGAGAAAGAAGAAATAAAAGGAATGAGAGGGGGAAGAAGAAAGAAAAGGAAATGAGAGGGGAAAGAATAAAGAAAAGGAATGAGAGGGGAAAGAAGGAAGGAAAGGAATGAGAGGGGAAATAAGGAAGGAAAGGGAATGAAAGGGGGAAGGAGGAAGGAAAGGAATGAGAGGGGAAAGGAGGAAGGAAAGGAATGAGAGGGGGGAGAAGGAAGGAAAGGGAATGAGAGGGGGAAGAAGAAAGGAAAGGAATGAGAGGGGGAAGGAGGAAGGAAAGGAATGAGAGGGGAAAGGAGGAAGGAAAGGAATGAGAGGGGGGAGAAGGAAGGAAAGGAATGAGAGGGGAAAGGAGGAAGGAAAGGAATGAGAGGGGGGAGAAGGAAGGAAAGGAATGAGAGGGGAAAGGAGGAAGAAAAGGGAATGGGAGGGGAAAGAAGAAAGGAAAGGAATGAGAGGGGAAAGGAGGAAGGAAAGGAATGAGAGGGGAAAGGAGGAAGGAAAGGAATGAGAGGGGGGAGAAGGAAGGAAAGGAATGAGAGGGGAAAGGAGGAAGAAAAGGGAATGGGAGGGGAAAGAAGAAAGGAAAGGAATGAGAGGGGAAAGGAGGAAGAAAAGGGAATGGGAGGGGAAAGAAGAAAGGAAAGGAATGAGAGGGGAAAGGAGGAAGAAAAGGGAATGGGAGGGGAAAGAAGAAAGGAAAGGAATGAGAGGGGGGAGAAGGAAGGAAAGGAATGAGAGGGGAAAGGAGGAAGAAAAGGGAATGGGAGGGGAAAGAAAAATGAAAAGGAGTGAAAAATATATTTTTATCATTATTTCTGATATCATTATTATCATTATTATCATTATCATTATTATTGTTGCTGTTGTTGTTGCTATTGTTAATATTATTATTATTATTATTATTATTATTATTATCATTATTATTATTGCTATTATTATTGTCATTATAATTGTTGATATAAAGATGAAAATAATCATAATTATCATTGCTGTTGTTGTTGTTTTTGTTGTTGTTATTGCTATTATTATCATTATTATCATTATTATTATTATTATTTTTATTATTATTATTATTATTATTATTATTATTGTTATTATTATTATTATTATGGTCATTATTAGTATTAGTATTAGTATTAGTAGCAGTAGCGGTATCATCATCATAATTATTACTATTATTATTATTATTACCATTATCATAATTGCTATTATCATTATTATTATTATTATTATTATTATTATTATTATTATTATTATTATTATTATTATTGTTAATATCATTATCATTATTATTATTAGCATTATCACCATCATCATTATTATTATCATGTTCAATATCATCATTATTTTTACTATCATAATTATTATTATTGTTATTATCCTTTTTATTATCACTTTTATTATTATGGCCATTATTATTAGTTTTATCACCAGCATTATTATCATTATTATCATTGTTGTTATTTTGATTATCATTATTACTTCTATCATTACTATTATTGTTATCATTATCATTATCATCATCATCATTATTATTATTGTTCTTATTCTGGTTTTTATCTTTATTATTGTTCTTATTCTTGTCTTTATTGTTATTATTGTTATCATTATTGTCACTGTCATTATTATTATAAACATTATTACTATTGTTATCATTATCATCATTACTACTACTACTACTACTACTATCGCTGTTATTTTCATTGTGATTATAATTTTGTTTTATCATTATTGTCATCATCAGTATTTCTATTATTATAATTTCTATTGTTATCGTTATTATCGTCAACTTTATCGTCATTATCATAATTACCGTTCTGGTACTGATAGTCATCATTATCATTAGAGTTGCCATTATCATTATTGTCATTAATATTATTTAATCATTACAGGCACTGTTATTGTCATTATCATTATTGCTATTATGCTGATCTCTGTTTTTGTCATTATTTTTTGGTATTAATTAAATTTTGATTTTGAGTGAATCGGTGGCGTTGATATAAAGAAAAAAAAAAAAGATTATCTATGTCAATATCAATTCCATTTTATGTTAACCACTTTATTGTATCTAATTATTTTTCACCTTCGTTTCGTTTTTTTTTTTTTTTCTAACTTTCAGGCTTAGTGTGTTTTGTAATGACTCATTTATTGTTTATTATCATTATTATATTATTCTCTTGGCTGTATTCCTTTTTTGTGTGTGTGTAACGTCAATGCCAAAGTGCTTATGTGTTTTACAACTTATATCGCATTTTAATATTATTTTCAGATAAGTGAAAGAAAAAATATCCGTTTGACATTACAAGAACATAATAAAATTAACGAAAAATACTTTATTATTACTGGCTTTATACGTAGAATTCCAACAACTAACGAGCGCATTGGTCTTGTTTTTTTATTTGTCTGTAATGAAGAAAATCTCTTGTGATTATTTTTAAAACATCTTTTTGCATCGATTCGCACTTTAGCGCTGCCTTCATGGAATAAAATTTCTAGGAAATAGTTTTATTTTGCAAGATATAGGAGCTGGCAGACATTATTTCTATTTTGCAATAGAAAGAACTTTAACTAAAATTATTTCCATTTTGCAAGATATAGACTAACTGACATTTCAAATTGTGGTTCCGTGGAGATCCGTTCTTTTATATAGTAAAAATAAAATTGATTTTCGGAAGACGTTGATATTATTGAAGAAAGTAAATCAGTAAATGTGAGTTGCTAGAATGGAAATATAAAGCAAAAACATGTTTTTTTTTTATCATCATCGTTATCAACATCATCACTTTTATTATTATCATCATAATCATTCGTATTACAACTTTCTTTTTCTTTTTGTCATCTCTCACATCTTCCCTAACGCCACTATTTCCTACCAACAATAACTGATCAAAACCAAGAATTATA
Organism: Penaeus chinensis; assembly: GCF_019202785.1. Classification (NCBI taxonomy): domain Eukaryota; kingdom Metazoa; phylum Arthropoda; class Malacostraca; order Decapoda; family Penaeidae; genus Penaeus; species Penaeus chinensis. The sequence goes on from NC_061845.1 coordinate 28,725,107, forward strand.
GGACAGAAAATAATCATTTGCGTCGAAGTATATTTTTCTAGCTACGATCGGGCCCGACGCGGTTAGGGATATCATC
>NC_061845.1:28737682-28740182 GCF_019202785.1 Penaeus chinensis
TTACTATTATTATCCCTATAATCATTGTTTCTATTATTATAATAATGATAGTTATAATAGTGATAATAATAATGATAATGATAATCATAATAATAATAATAATAGTTATTATTATTATTATTATTAATATTATTGTTATTTCTATCATCATTGGTATTATTATTGTTTTTTTTTATCACTATTATTATCATTGTCCTTATGATAACGATAATAATAATAATGATAACAATAATAATGATAATAATAATAATGATAACAACAACAACGATAATAATAATAATAATAATAATGATAATAATAATAATAAAATAGTAATGGTAATGATAATAGTAATGATAATAATAATAGTAATAATGATAATTATGATAATGATAATAATAATGATAATAATAATAATAATAATAATAATAATAATAATAATAATAATAATAAATAACAACAATAACAACAACAACAATAATGATAATAATAATAATTATTATAATAATAATTATAATGATAATGATAATAATAATAATAATAAAAATAATAATAATAATAATGACTATGATAAGGATGATGATGATGGTAATGATAATGATAACGATAATGATAATATTAATAATAATAATGATAATAATAATAATAATAATAATAATAATAATAATAATAATAATAAGAGTAATAATAATAAAAGCCATAATGACAATGATATCAATAATTATGGTTGCGATGATTTTGCAGAAGATAGTATCGAAAATTATGGAAAAAAGTTGATAGTAAAAGATTAGCCACTCATTACATCCAAGCAATTTACACATATGTCGCCAATTAATTAGATACAGAAGTCATCAGCTCCGTATCATTATCATTAAATTTTATTATTATCATCATTATTGTTATTATCAGTCTCATTATTATCGATATCATTATTATTATCATTAGTTATTATTATTATTATTATTAGTATTAGTATTAGTATTATCAGAGAGTAATGGGCTGCATATATTTAATATGGAAATAAATATATTAACGTTTATTTTAGTAATTCGATACAAAGTTGCTAAACATAGCTAGATAGCTAGATAATGTAAAATAACTTTGGTATACGATGAAAAAAGTTTGTTGGTTTGCTATAGTTTTCATATATTACGTATAATATTTCTGGTTACTTGTATATGTTTAATTTTCTATTTTACTACCTTCGTTCTTGGAAGTTATATATTGTTATTTATGAGATAAACAGTAGTTCCAAACTTCATAAAATGTACAAAAAATGTTGTGTCGATGAAAATGAAAATGTAGAAAATATATTTCAACGAGTAAATTTTTAATTCGCTTTACAAAATGCGGAGAATCATGAATAATGTAAATGGCTGAGTTCAGTCAAATGTAATGTTTTGTAAATAATTACTTTGTGACAAGAACTTGAATCTAGAAGTACGCAGTTTAGTCCGTTAGTATAACAAAAAAATAAAAGCTATGATAATAACAATAATGATAATGATAACAATAATGATAATAACAATAATTATAATGAGAAGAATAACGATACAAAAAAACAACAACACCACCACCAATAACATTAATAGTGATAGTAGCAACAATAATAATAATTATAATGATAATAATAGTGTGTCTGTGTAATTTTTTCCCTATCTGTCTTGTCAATCGCCTCATTTTACATCGATTGGAAGCAAATGGAATGTGAATTCAGGCGCAACTTGCAGGCATAACGCGCGAACGAGCGGACGAACGAGCGAAAAACAAGCAGAATCATAATATAAATATCTCGAACGAAAATGATTATCCACAAAAAAAAAAAGACGTGCGAACCCAGCGTTTACTAAAAGTTAGATTTTTCAAACAACATTATTCAAAAGCAATGGATTTTTTAAAAATTATTTGATCAAGGATTGCGAAAGGCTGACAGTGTTTTCCATTTAGATAACAAATGTTAGTAAACGAAGTTGAACTGAGGACATATGAACTTTATGAACACCACATTCCACCACTAAAATCGTATGATGCTTTTCGTACCTGGTAACAGTGGTAGGGTATGGGGTTTTCATATCTCATATCTGGCAACAGTTGTGTGTCTGGAACGATAGATTCTTAACATTTCATCTCATATCTGGCAACAACAGTGTATTTGGAACTATAAATGATTCATTCAATTGCCTGTTGATGACGGACATTACCATCATCTGAAAATTAAACATACAGCTTATTTAAAAGTAACGAAAAGTAGATACAATTATTTGAACTTCGAATCCCGCCAAAATCCATTCATGACAAACGCAGAGAATTGATTTAGTGCTTCATAGACGTTCGAATCAACCCATGAACTAATACCATTTACACATTTTTTCCCACCTTGTAAGAGAAGAGAGGACGCAGGATCATTTTATGATTATTATTATAGGTGCGAGGAAGGGCTTATACGCTGCGCTTCACGGGTAAACCAGGAAATATTATATGACACATGCTGATTGTTGAACGTAAATAAACCACTCACGAA
>NC_061845.1:28757682-28760182 GCF_019202785.1 Penaeus chinensis
ATATATGTATATATGTATATATGTATATATGTATATATGTATATATGTATATATGTATATATGTATATATATATATATATATATATATATATATATGTATATATGTGTATGTATGTATGTAAATATATATACATATATATATATAGATAGATAGATATATGTATGTATATATAAGTATATGCATGTGTGTGTATATATATAATGTGTTGCCTGTGAATAATTATTAACCAGAGGATGAAAGGGATGGGGCGAGGAGGGAAGAGGGGGGGGGGGGAGGAGTAGGAGGAGGAGGAGGAGGAGGAGGAGGAGGAGGAAGAGGAGGAGGAGGAAGAGGAGTAGGAGGAAGAGGAGTAGGAGGAGGAGGAGGAGGAGGAGGAGGAGGAGGAGGAGGAGGAGGAGGAGGAGGAGGAGGAGGAGGAAGAGGAGGAGGAGGAGGAGGTGAAGGAGGAGGTGGAGGAGGAGGAGGAGGAGGAGGAGGAGGAGGAGGAGGAGGAGGAGGAGGAGGAGGAGGAGGAAGAGGAGGAGGAAGGAGGAGGTGGAGGAAGGAGGAGGAAGGAGGAGGTGGAGGAAGGAGGAGGTGGAGGTGGAGGAAGGAGGGGGAGGGGGAGGGGGAGGGGGAGGGGGAGGAAGAGGAGGAAGGAGGGGGAGGGGGAGGAAGAGGAGGAGGAAGGAGGAGGAGGAGGAAGGAGGGAGGGAGGGAGGGAGGGAGGGAGGGAGGGAGGGAGGGAGGGAGGGAGGAGGAGGAGAGGGAGGAGGAGGAGAGGAGGAGGAGGAGGAGAAGGAGGAGAAGGAGGAGAAGGAGGAGAAGGAGGAGAAGGAGGAGGAAGGAGGAGGAAGGAGGAGGAAGGAGGAGGAAGGAGGAGGAAGGAGGAGGAAGGAGGAGGAAGGAGGAGGAAGGAGGAGGAAGGAGGAGGAAGGAGGAGGAGGAGGAGGAGGAGGAGGAGGAGGAGGAGGAGGAGGAGGAGGAGGAGGAGGAGGAGGAGGAGGAGGAGGAGGAGGAAGGAGGAGGAGGGGGAGATTGTGGGAGGGAAAGTGAGAAAGGATGGTGGAGAAAGAAAAAATAAGAAAGAAAAAATAAGAATTAAGTATTAATATAAATAATAATAAGAAAGAGGAGGAAGTAACAAAGAGAAAAATGTAAATGGGACATAAAGCAAAGACAAGGCAGAGAAAAAGAAATAAGGATAAAGAGGTAAATACTAATCATAATAATAATAATAATAATAATAATAATAATAATAATAATAATAAGAATGATAAAAAAGATATGAAGCTTTTTTTTCTTTTTTCTTCAGATGAATTGCTGAACTGAATTCCAATAAGTTCAGGCATAAAAATATACGTGTAGCTTTCGATTTTCTGAAGCAACAAAATGCAGTTAAAACAAAAGATATAAATACAACAAATGTGAGTAAATGAGTTTAATCATGATCAGTCTGAATATATGTTTCATGGACATGTAGGGATGGGTTATTAATAAGCATTAGTTAATAATAAAAAGCAACACAAAAACAATTTTCTTTCTATATAAAAGGACAATTTTGATATCAGCATTGGTAGCAATGGTAGATACTCTCCCTGGAATAAGGGCTTCTTAAACTCCCTGAAGGAATTTCAGAATAAAAATAGATCTACATTCTTAGGTTGCCTAAGCACACTCTAAAACTTCAGAGAAACTTTACAAAATACAAAAGAAATTTAGTCTGTGGAAAGACGACCACTCACACTACCACATGGTAAGCAACTACCACAGTTTGGTAGATTAACCTTTAGAACCAATTCTTGGTTGCTTTAAATGCTACTACAGATATCAAAACAAATTCTACATATTTGTTATATTTCTCCCTATGTACTCCTTGTGTATGTTTAACATACTCATTATCACATGTTAATACAAGCTCTTTCTTTCCATTCAACACCGTGAAGCCAAGTTATACAAAGCAATGTTTCAGATCAATGTGAGATAATCACAGTTAAGGTTAAGGTGTTAAATAAAGGCATTATTAATAAAAATGGAGGCATTATCTAAATAATGAGTGATTACGATGATGAAAATGAAATAAATGATAGGAGCAACAGAAACCCATAATAAATAATTACTGTAATAAAAGTAAAAAGCAAAAGTAACAATAACATAAATCTACTACAATAAACTAATGAATGCTTCCTTAAAAAGAAGACAGCATGTCATTAACATCAATGAACATAGGAACAAATGCCTACGAAATCAGAAGAAAAAAAAATCACGGAAGCTTCACACCACCCAAAACTGTATCAAAGGAAGGTTCGTAAAAGGCAAAACTACATCCTGAAATATTCCAGTCCTTCTTCTCTCTTCCCTTTCTTGCTTCCTCTTTTGGAAAGTGTGTTAATAAGTTCAGTCATTTTTCACAAAAGCCTGAAATGCCACACACGGTCATGCATTTTAATTACTATTTCAGTAAGCCAGAAGGGTAATGAGGATGAAAGAAAAATAATGATGAGCAAAGAAACGAAGAAT
>NC_061845.1:28765182-28767682 GCF_019202785.1 Penaeus chinensis
TCTCCATCCCTCTCTTTCCCTATTCATTTGTTTATCTTTACACTGTGGATAACTATGAAGCATTTGGAAGCAGGTGAAATATCCCACAAAAGTAATGCAATACCTCAAAACACCATCAAAATATACTACACTTTTCTATAATCATGAAAAAATATCTGATACATCTCTGTTCAGAGTAACAAGCTTCAAGGCCTTTGAGACATTCATCACTGATATTTTCATTATCAATCATCAACTTGTGAACCCAGTAAAAGTAGACCCACAATGAGAGTAGGACAGTCTATGTCCTCTCCAGAAGCAAGTTGTGGCTATGGTTTACTAAGTAGTTAAGCAAGGTATTGTGACCATCAGCATTCACTGAATGTTAATATAAAGAGACATGGACTCATATACAATGACAAGGGGACATCTGGTGACTACTGTGTACATTTGATCTTGAAGATGAAAACATACATTCTTATCTCAAGAGAGGAAAGAAAGTCACCTTGCTGATATATCTACTGATACACGCAACATAAATTCTGTTTTGTAAAGGGTGTTTTATCTACATTACACACTGCTTTTCATATATATATCATACAAACATGAAGATAAAAAGTGTTATCTTGCTGTGAAATAGATTAAAGTAATTTTCTTCTGTAAACATCCTCTTGAAAAAGTCCATTTGTATAAACATTGAATGTTATGTAAGTCTGAATATGCTTTCATAGTTCAAAGTACAGAATGTACCTCATGACTAATGCTTAAGGCTAAAAGGTATGACTGCAATATATCCTTACACCTCAGAAGCATCAGAACATGTCAACCTCCATATGCACTATTGTCAAATTGAATATATGACTGCATCACCATACTGCCACTATATAGTTCTCTTTCTCTGTTGTCTGCTTGTATTTTCTAGTATTCTGACTCCTTTAAGAAAAACAAGAAGAGAAAAGAATGAGAAAGAAATGGTATCACACTAATAGAAATCATCTCACCAACTATTCTCACATTAAACATCACGTAAATTCTGCTCAAGCAGTCACTCTTATGCTTTCTCTGAGTTGCTGTCTCTGCTCTGCTGGCGCTGCAGGGCACTAACTGTTATGTTACTACTAGTGGATGTTACTCCACTAGGGTTGTTAGAGCTGGTGGAAGCTGTGCGTTCCTTGAGTGAAGAGAAGGAGGTTAGAGTCTTCTGAAACCATGTGTTCTTCGTGGCTTGCAGCTCTGTCACTGCTGTGCTCAGCTGGTGGGTTAAGTCCTGAAACATGAAGCTCCAGTTATTCACAACGCACCTTCCTCATATCTAATAAAAACAACAAACAAAAATGAAAAAATATATAAACACCTAAAAACAACCAACTTCTACAACCTATTATACAGACCTGATTTTTGCACTCGGATTCAACCAAGGCTAGTTTGGTCTGCGCAAGCTCCAGCTCCAGCTCACGAATCTGCTGGTGTAGCTTGGTTACCACGGGGGATTCTTCATCACCAAGTTCACCTGGGGGTCCCGTCACAGGCGACAGAATGCCGCTACACTTCTCACATGCAGAGACCTTGGCCTGTTGGATGAGAGGAAGGTGAAGAGAATTACACATGCAAGGAAACTGGGAAGAGGAACACTTCACAAATAATCTCCACACAGTCATTTCACTCAAGAGGTTACTTTATTCCACCCATATTTTCAGGATCCACAAATCTGACCAAAAGCAGCAGCAAGCCAAAGAAATGCCAGATGAGGTATTCTTAAGAGCCAGAGACGATCAACAATAATGTGCCCAAGATAAATGCTTCAATAAGGTTTCATATGAATAAATATACATTCCTTTACTGAGAGATAGATAGACAGAGAGACATAGTGAAGGAGAGTGAGGGATAGAGGGATAGAGAGAGAGAGAGAGAGAGAGAGAGAGAGAGAGAGAGAGAGAGAGAGAGAGAGAGAGAGAGAGAGAGAGAGAGAGAGAGAGAGAGGAGCAGAGAGAGAGAGAGAAGAGCAGACAGAGAGAGAGAAGAGCAGACAGAGAGAGAGAAGAGCAGAGAGAGAGAGAGAGAAGAGCAGAGAGAGAGAGAAGAGCAGAGAGAGAGAGAGAGAGAAGAGCAGAGAGAGAGAGAGAGAGAAGAGCAGAGAGAGAGAGAGAGAGAGAGAAGAGCAGAGAGAAAGAGAGAGAGAGAGAAGAGCAGAGAGAGAGAGAGAGAGAGAGAGAGAAGAGCAGAGAGAGAGAGAGAGAGAGAGAGAGAGAGAGAGAGAGAGAGAGAGAGAGAGAGAGAGAGAGAGAGAGAGAGAGAGAGAGAGAGAGAGAGAGAGAGAGAGAGAGAGAGAGAGAGAGAGAGAGAGAGAGAGAGAGAGAGAGAGAGAGAGAGAGAGAGAGAGAGAGAGAGAGAGAGAGAGAGAGAGAGAGAGAGAGAGAGAGAGAGAGAGAGAGAGAGAGAGAGAGAGAGAGAGAGAGAGAGAGAAGAGAGAGAGAGAGAGAGAGAGAGAGAGAAGAGCAGAGAGAGAGAGAGAGAGAGAGAA
>NC_061845.1:28772682-28782682 GCF_019202785.1 Penaeus chinensis
TCCTTCAGCATTGAATTGACGTTTGTGACCTCCTTATTCAAGCTATCACACTTATCTTCCAACTGAAACAAGGATTTGATATACACCAACCTTCTCACTGACAATGGTGGATGAATTAATGGTATGCAGCTTTAAAGTTAAGTCCTTTCTACATTCTAACATATTTCTTTCTCTTAATTATCTGAGTACTAAGTCTGTTGAAGTACACATACTATCTTTTACCAAATTTTAAATTCCATTTTAATTCTGGAGACTGACAGCATGACTTTCATAATTCATTTAATCATTTCCTGGTCAATTTGGAATATGAAATCCTTACCTTATCCATGCTGTATCTCATATTTATCTTGCTAGTAACAAGCTCATGTGCAAGATCATCATTTTCACGCTCAAGCCTCATGTTATCTTCCAACAGACGGCGATTCTCGCGCTCCAGACGAACTACAGGGTCCTCCTGCATGGCCTCTTGTTCTAGGTTTGGGGATAAAAGGTTGATATTAAACTCAGATATATGTCACTGGAATCTGATACCTAAAAATCAACCTATTACATATAGTTCATGTGTATGGAAATAATCCTTTATTGCAAAGTCTACAAATACCCAGGAAAAACTACAGTGTGAAATCTGACATACTTAAAAAGGACACGTGTTAAATAAACTTATTAGCTCAAAGATACACATAACAAATAGTCACAGAGCTTCTACCACACCTCTGTTCTGTTGTAAGGGATTTCTTCCAAACTACAACTATGAAGATCCAAACAACCCTTTATTTACCAGTATTCTATGCTCTCCTACCCACTACTCCCACCTCCTACTTGCACCTTTTGTAAAGTTAACCCTCCTCTCCTGGACGACGTTTCTGAGACCCCTCCTCTTCCTCCTCATCACCCTGTCCACGATTAAAAACACAATCCTCAGCGGCAACTCTCCTTCATAGAGAACCTACTGTTTCTTTTCCATCGTAATCTGTCCATGCAAGTGTCTCAACTGTGTGTGTGATGGATGAGGCCCCAGTGTCAACTGCACTCATGAAACCTCTCTCATTATCTCTACTTATCAAAGCACAAAGCATGAGTTGCCAAGTATTTTGAGCTTGTTTACTTTCCTATGATCTGCAATTGCCATGATTATCATTCTTTTAATATAATGTTATTGCAAAAATCCAAAGATGGAATGCACTCATTACATTAATCAAATGCACTACCAATATAAAAACATGCAAGAAAATGTACAGATGTATGGCAATCACAGTTTTACATGCCAGCTCCTGCCAATCTTTTAATCTTATTCACACACTAACACTAGACTGTGCAGTTTATTGAATGAGGATATAAAAGGGGAGGGAGGAAGGAAAAGCTAGACAAATAAAGGGAGAGGAGAAGGGGGAAGGAAAAGGAGAATTATAGTGGAAGAAAGAAAGTGGAATGGGAAGGAGAGCAAAGGAAAGCAAAAGAAAGGGAGGAGAGAGGGAAGGAGAAGGGGGGGAAGGAAAAGGAGAATTATAGTAGAAGGAAGAAAGTGGAATGGGAAGGAGAGCAAGGGAAAACAAAAGAAAGGGAGGAGAGAGGGAAGGGGAAGGGGAAGGAAAAGAGAAAAGAGTAGAACAAGGGTGTGCTGAAGAGAGAAAGGGAAGGGCGGTAAGGATGATAATAGAGAAAGGGAAAAGAGAAATAGAGAGAGAGAGAGAGAAGAGAGAGAGAGAGAGAGAGAGAGAGAGAGAGAGTGAGAGAAATGAGAGAAAAAGAAGGAGTGGAGGACCATGTACAATGTGATTATATAAAATGAAAATGAGAGTTAAAAACAAAGGAAAGAAGAAAGCATCTTCCTTTGTCATTAGCAGAAGACGAAGAAGAAAAAGAAGAAGAAGAAGAAGAAGAAGAAGAAGAAGAAGAAGAAGAAGAGGATGAAACAGGAGAAAAAAAAACAAGAAAAAGAAGGCAAAAAGAAAAAGAACTACTTTAAATCAACTCTCTAAGTAAGTCGTCTTCACATCATCACAGAACATACCTTTCATGGCCAAATACTCCTTCTCATATTTCTTCAGCTTCTTCACCTTGATTGATGTGGCCAACTTGAACAGCTGTCGGGCAGTGTCCTCATTGCGATACTTCTTGGGCAGTGACACTCGGAAGTATTTGAGAATGCCCTCGAAGTCAGACGAGAGCAGTTCTTTCTTGGACATCTGTTTTAGGGAATTGGCAACGGCATTAGGGGTGAATAAGGATGAACTTGTAAAATCAATCATTATTTCTAACAAGGAAACCAAACCAAATATTTTTTTTATATATGAAATACTACTCAAACTTGAAATAAAATTGTTATATTCTGAAGATTTTTTTAAACTGAATCAAATACTGATACCAAACAAGGACTGAAGTTCTTTTACCCATTGATGACATTTATATGTCATCATGATGCCTTATCACATTGAGTCAGATTAAGTATCATATTAAAATCAGTTAACCCAATGGCGCCGGGTATAGCAAATTAACAAAAACTCTACGCTCTGGCGAACGGCGGCAGCGCGCCGACTCTGAGCGCGTGATATCGGTCCCTCAAGCCGAATCATTGCCTCGGGGCGTTTTGGCGCGGCGCCGCTGCGGACAGCCGCACGCCGCACATCGTGCGTATTGTTATGACGGCGATAGCCGTGACCCGTCGCCATTGGGTTAAATAATCATGACAATTACTTGAATGTACAAGTGAGGCATTACACACCTGCAACAAAGCCAGAGCCACTTGGAACACAGAGTCAATGCCTGTGAGCAAGAAGAGGTCCAGGTAATGGAATACCATGAAGAGAGGGAACTTGGCTGTATATAGTGTAAGGAACCACTGACTAGCAAACATGTGAATCTCAACACCCTGCTCCTGGAAGTGCTGCCACACGTCTGGGAGTTGTTCCTGAGACGAAGGACAAGACATGGGTTAGTATCATTAACCATTTTTCACTTATAACAAAATGCTATCAAAATGATGTGAACATAATCAAATATGTGGAGATATATTTCAAAGATAATGTAATTAGTATCTCATTTCCATCTGTCATATTTATAACCCCTTGATACAGGTGAAGAAAACTATATATATATATATATATATATATATATATATATATATATATATATATATATATATATATATATATATATTAAAAAAAAAAAAAATCTACGCTCTGGAGATCAATGGCAATGCGCCGACTTTGAGCGTGGGAGTTCGGTACATCAAGCCGAATCACCGGCTCATATGCCGCTATGGCATACAGCCACACGCCAGATCGAGCGAAAAAAAAGGGGGAAAATAGAAATCTAGCTACTTACTTCCATCAACTTCCCAAGCTGATAAAAACGCATGTGAAGAATCTCAAATCCATCCTTAAAGAGGTCACGTAGCCCATACTCAAACATGATTTTGCCAAGAACACAGAAGGTTTGTTCCTCAGGCATCTGGAAAAAAAATTCCAGGCTTTAGGAATCTTTGGAGAATGAAGGGAGACTGTCTCACTGTAAAGGATGGGGGGAGGGGTAAATGTAATCTCTAAAGGTAGACCCTAACTCACAGCCAGTGTTGAGTTATATCCAAGAAAATATATGAAATATCATGATTTATTCACCCAAAGCAAATACACATGCTATGCCCATCAAAGTCATTTGGTACAAATATAACAAGAGGTGTTATAACAGGCACATATAGTGTTTTTAACTGCTTCCTTCATAAAGCACAAATTTATTTTTTCAGTACTGCATTAAACTTTGTTGAAAAAACTTTCATAAGGGAGCCACTGCCCCATTTGTGTATCCCCAAAATGCTGTTGACTTTTAATTTGTTCCCAACTATACATATGGGCCAGTAAACATATTTTGGGGATATAATACCTGTAATTCAAGGAATTATAGCAACATCAACCAATGCCAGGAGAACATACATATACACACATACAATACAATAATTAAATGAGAGCCCTACAAACAATCTTATATCACAGTCTATCATAACCTGATGAAAACTTACATGGAGAAGTAGAGCTGCTGCCAGGAAAGACAGCCCCTGGCAGTATCCCACCTCCTCATCATACACAGCATAAGCTTTACTGATTTTGTAAAGTGAGTCCTGGCCTACTCCACCAGCCTCCTTGAAGTAGTCGTGGGCTGGGAAGGTGCGGTTGATGTCTCGGAGAATCACCTGTTCACTGGGACAGTCCTGAAATGTAAAAGTTCTTGGTAGAACATTAAAATGTAACTGCTAACGAAAATTAAAGTGATAAGTATTTAATGTCCATAAATACTATCAATGTTTAAACATTTGCACAAAGCTCCTAGATTATAATAGAGAGAAAAAAATTATAGGCAATATCAGCCTCTCCCACATTTCTAATTTTTAGGCAGTTTTGCACTAAGGTAATTTCCATCAATGACATCTGTATGCAATCATAAACTAGTGGGATCAATATAGATAAGGTAAAAGGAACACAAGTTCTTTATTATACTGAAAGTGTTATTAGAACCATGGCTATAGCTCAAGTAATGTGAAAGTGCAAACACCTATGAAATTATGGTAATGTTTGTGAAGGTACATGCATTACACAAAGCGACATATAAATGCATTGTACACATTGAGAAGGTATATCAACTATTACCACAAGTGTGTAGATAAACTCCAAGGATCAGCAATGACACAAATGAAGCAAAAAACAAAAAACAAAAAACTCACCTTTGTAATGAGCACTCTGTAGGTCTCCATCATATCAATATCATCGCAGCAGCCAGCCAACAGCTGCCACACCTCTCCTCTAAGTGCCTCAGGAATGCCGCGCTTGACCAGGCCTGACACACCTTTGGGCAGCTGTACACGTGCATCCTGCCACTTGGGGAGCACCTGCAGGGAGCAAGAATGCATTAGAACCCAAATATAATATGTGAACTGTTTTAAATCTTATGTCTATCACATGATACACCAAATGAAGTTATCAACAGGGATGAATTACAAGACAGAGATTCCGTAAAAGAAGGATCCATTCACACTCTTCTCTTGTCATCAACCGTAACAAGAAATTGGATACCAGAGGTTATGTACAGTGAAGATCATGTATGAACTGGGGTTTATTTAAGTTTAACAGCAATATTAGTAAGAATTTAAGAAAAAAAGAGATAATAAGAAATATATGCATAAACTACAATAGGTGATGCGGCAGCGAGAATAACGAGAGAAAAACAACAGAAAAGGCTATGTATATGTCCCACTTAAACGAGACATCATTAATGAAACACCAAAGGAACAGGTTACTCAAAGCTCCACTACCACTAAGAAATCAGTGTCCAAACCACAAACACAGCCTTATTTTTTCCTATGCTATTCAACCAACTTATGATTTTGAGGAAATTCAACCTGGAAAAAGTAATGTTTAATCAAACAACCAAGGGATGAATAACAGACTTTTAAAATACATATGTATAAACGTTTCTTTACGGAGTCGTACTTACAGCTACCAAATAAACAGTCTTTTATCATATCTTCTAACAAGCATTAGAATTTGTTTGCAGTCCAAGAGAAAATCACAAAGAAAAGGGAACTGTCAGAGTTACTTACTTCTTTATCTTCTATCAGCTTCATCCAGAAAAGAAAAAGACAAAATTGAACACATTCCAAACTCCTCAGCAGAAAATATACATACTATCTTTGCATAACTTTCTCTTCATCAAGTGTCTCAATTTCTTATTTTCCTTTCATTTGTCTTGAATATGAGTATATAGCTTTGGATATTATATAAAAAAAAAAAATAGAGTCTGAGTCCTACTTATGTGTAACTTTTTATATATATATATAAAAAAAATGCCATATCCAACACACATTTTCCACTCTTTCCATGCTAGAATTACACAATTTAAGTGGTTTAATAACAGTTAAGTAAAGCCCAAGGTGTTTATGTGTAAATGATGGAGTAGAAAATTTATATGAGATTTGACTTTGTAAACTGTGTGTACATTTTCTCCAACACCTCAAATTTACTTGAAATACTAACCACATGATCAGTAAGCAAATCTTTTTCTGCATAAGTGTTCCTTAGAACTGAAGAAGAGAACAAAAGAAGCCCAAAGAGGCATAACCGTAAAACCTGTAAAATCCAAAACTTAAATCTAACCTGTACCTTTCATGGGGTCCATAAGCCAAACACAAAAAGACATTTCTTAAAATGACCAAAATAAAAAAAAAAAAAGGAAGAAAAGAAAAGAAAAAAAGATGAACAAAATGGCATACCTGTCGCCACATGTCTAACTCTCCTTGAGGACAGTCCTTGGAGACTTCACCCGACCCACTTAGCAAGGGCTCGTCATCATCTGCAAAAGAGAATAACACTGTTAAAATCTCTGGCATTTCAGAAATCTTGTGGCTTAGCATTTTATGTCATGGTACACATCAGGTTAAAATTCTGTTTGTGGTAATCATTATGTGGAAGTAAATCCCTGCAACCATAATATACACAAGCTTAGAATTACCATATTCATACTTACTGAACAAAGACATAATATATACATGTAGAAAAAAAAAAAAAAGGGTAAGCTACACCTGCAATAAAAGATAAAGGGGGAAAAAAAAAATGGCAGAGACATCACACCTGAATCCTCTTCACATCCTGGTGTTTCTATTGAGGCTATTGAGGGAGAACGACCAGTTGAGAGAGAGGAGAGTGTTGATGATGTTAATGACGACAGGTTCAGAGAGAGGGACATCGCTGATGGTCTCCACCGCTCCACCTCGCCCATGTTATCAACACTTGTTACCACATATTGTTGATCCCCTTGGGGTGAGTGTTCAACCTGTACCGAGGAGTAAACAATAATCAAATAACTATTTCATGTAGCCTTGCTTCTTATCAACATCCCTTAAGCATCTTAACACACACACTCAGTAACTTTACCACTTTCTGTCTGCTTCTACCTACTTATCAATATCAATCAATCTGTCTGTCTATCTATATCTGTCTCACTATCTCCATCCACATCTGTCTCTACATCTCTATTAGTCTCTATCAGTCTTGTGATTGAATCAAGCAATCAGTCAGTCATATCAGTCAGTATTTGCAATGCATCCATACATAACACAAACAAGATAAAATACAAACCTGCTTGAGTTTGAGTGAAAAGAGGTGAACCAGAGGTTTCTTGCTGAAGTACCAAAACCTCTCGTTCTGAGGATATACACGAACTTTGGTTTCTATGACGAAGCGCACAGGCTCCTGAATACCTCCTAGGGTTTGGAAAGAAGATTAATATGTTTTAGTTATCAAATCAGTTATCACATACACACTATAGAGAGAGAGAAAAATAGAGTGGAAGAATTAATTTCACACTAATACTGCATTATGTTGTCAAAAAAAAAAAGTCTTTGTTAACCCCCATGAGTGGCTTAACGGTACCTTCTCCTTTTAAGTTATCAAAAAGAAAAAAGAAAGAAAGAAAAACAAAAGTAATTGTGAGATCTATACACATTTGACATTTGAACTATCTTCCACAAATTTGAGAAGCCCCTCTGCAAATTGATCCTCCTGAAGGAGAGGGAGAAAAATCCTTTTGGTGGTATGCTCTATAAAATGTCACAAGTGAGAAGGGGATATAAGGGCAAAAAATAAATCACACAAACAAAGATATCTCTGTCCAAAAAAAATAAAAATACAGTGTCCTCAAAAATTACACCATCTACACCAGGGCCAATACGTAATAATTTCCAGGAATGGGTAAAATTCACTTTGACATGTGCCATTACCAGATGAGAATCAACAACTCTTTACCTTGGAGATGACACTTTATTATTTTTTTTTTTTTTTTTTTTTTTTTTTGTACTTTCGCTTTAGATCAAACCAAGTAAATCTTCAAATTTTGAAAATCATCTTCACTTACTCATGACTAGATCTATGGCAACTGTCATGAAGACTCTCTTGTCCCTCTGAGTCTCCTGATTTAGCTCTGTGAACACAGGGTCTGTCGGGTCCCAATGACCGGATATGACATAACTTCTCTTGTCATTTGCATTGCTCCCCATTGATACCTGGCAAAAGACATTAAAAAAGACATTCAATGATTAAGACTTTTGTTATTATGGCAACTATAAATAAACACAATTTCTTAAAATGTATGATCGCCTATAAACTTATGTTACAAACTTCTTTGCTTAGAGTAATTTCATTACCATTCTTTTCCTCCTTCTACACAAGAGAAAGTAATGACAAGGCAATAAAAGTAATATAAATAATCTAATGTCACTGATGTGCCCAAAGTATTGGCTCCTATCTACATGAACTTCAACTAGAACATGACTAAACATCAGGTGTGTACGAAGACATCTCATGCAAAACTCTATTTCAATATGAAAAAAAAATGAAAATAAAATACTAATGTCAGAACAACAAGTTGAGATCTAGTATGCTATACTCTTGCTTCTTTGCGCATCTGTTACAGTGTAACCTCTCTTCAACTGAGGACTAATTCAAGCTTACATAGATTGTGAAGACTGGAAGAAAGTGTGCAAAAAGTGAAACCTAAAGGGACGTGGGGCATGTCTGGCCAGCAACAGGGGTGCAACGAGAACTTCTTGGGGAGAGGAAGGGAGCAACTATGCACTGGCATATGTCTTCTCTAGCAACAGGCTTGTGAGTTGGGGGGACAAGGTGTGGGGATGGCGATACTATTAAGATGACCTATTGCTGATTTCTTTTTCCTCTTTAGATCCCCTAAATTCCTCATATTTATTAATTATTATGTATTAGTTAACATATCTATCATATTCACTGATATCTTCACTACAATTAGTAATAAAAGTAACGCGTATTTACAGAATTTAATCTAATAAGAAAGACACTGGTCACCTTAAGTGCATAATGACACGTAACTAATGACAATGTATACAACAATCTATCAAAATTCTTACATTCTAATTACAATCACACTTTGGTAAAATAAAATGAATATTACATTGGGTCATGGCAACCTCTATCTACTCATTCATTTGTCTATTACCTTCAGCCTTAACAGAGTACAATCAGAAAAAAAAAAAAAAAAAAAAAAAAATCCTGATAACATTAAATAAAATGAAGAATCCAGAGCATATCAAAACTCTGTCACTTTTCACAAAGCGTTCGCCTTTCCATGAGTTCTTCTTATGAGCAATGTTAGATAGCTGTGGGTTATTTAGCCTTAGTAACTGATGCACGAGTCACAGAACATATCCCATGTCTCTCGTAATTCTGAGCTCACCTGCTGATTACGACAATGATCTAACTAATAAAACATCCCTCTGATTGGACAAATCTGTTTCTTTTCTCAGTTTGTGTTTTGAAAGGAATATGGATGCACAGAACATGGGCCGGGTTCCAGACGTCTTCCTGTCAGTCTATGTACGTGACTTATGTGATCTGGGCTTAATTCTATGTAGGCTATGTGGCTAGATGCTTTAGACCCTAATGATGTAGATATTGGCCTCATCATTTTCCTGATGCTGAATGTCTTGAATAAAGAATGAGCCATACTTATAATAATAATGTAGAAATTAACATTAACAATACTAAGAATTAGACCAAGAATGATAACTACAATAATAAAAACAATATCATTAAAATATTATGATAATGATAATGATAACGATGATCATAATAATAATATTAAAAATAACTATTATATCAATAATAATAAAAATAATAATAATAAATAAATGAATATGAAATAAACAGAGAAAATAAGAATTTTTTCTCACTCTTTATAAAGGCTCTAAAAACAATAATATAACAAGCAGTTAAAAAAGAGAATTAAACATGTAAAAAATTCCTTAAACCATATAAAAGCATTAAACAAAATAATTCTTATCAAGTAAACCAATCATTCTAATGATTTTATTCAGCCTTTTATTTATTTATATATAAAAGCAGAGGAAGATGTAGTGGAAAAAAAAAAAAAAAAAAAATTAAAAAATAATGAAAAATAAAAAAAAATAATAAAAATAGTACCA
>NC_061845.1:28795182-28807682 GCF_019202785.1 Penaeus chinensis
GTGATGAAGTGAAGGCAAAACATCTTGCTTCTGAGGTGTCCACTTTCCCCCGTGCACAAAACAGGATGCGATGGATCTTGAAACGTGTCATCTCAGAGCTTGTAGTTGCATCATAAATTCTGAAAAACAAATATATATTCATATTCTCTATTCCCTAAGTTTCTAATTTTAACAATTTATCACAAAAGCCTTTTTTTTTTTACCTCATGAATACACTTTAAGAACAGAGAACCTATCATATTAAAAACTTACATGACATAACCCTCAGAGTTTGATGGGACAGACACAGACACCTCAAGGGCCTGCTCCTGTGCTTGATCATTTAGTATGGCCATGTTGCGTTGGATCTCGGCCTCACTTCGAGGGGCATTGATGGAAGCTGCTCCCAAGTATGTTACTCTATTAAATATTGTATAATCGCCGCTCCCGTCCTCTGCCTGAACTCTCTCCACTGGAAAGTTGAAGATTTAGTGAAGCTTAATATCAAGAAAATGTCCTACTCTTGCAACTGTTTAATCTAATTTGTAATGCTATGATATCTTCAGAGCAAAAGTTTTTTTAATTTTTTAATTTTTCTTATAATTTATGCAGAATATCATGTGCCATCAGAAAAGGATATAGACTACATGGGGTATCAATAGTATACATGACAGTCCTTCCCTTCTCAATAAGCAAGAAACAAATCATCTTTGCCATTATGCGCTGAACTCACTGTCATCGTCTGATGCAGTCTGCGAAAAACTAGGATTGTTTTCCCCGAGGTTTCTATTGTCAATTAAGTTCTCTGAGTTGCTGCACAAGTCCTCGCTCAGAGTAGATGTCTGAGTGTCCAGGATCGGCAGGGCATCGCAGGGAGTGTCATCATCTTTCTTTGTGCTGGAGTTTGCGCTTGTGTCGAGGCTGCCATTTGGAGAAGAACTGTCTTGGGCTTTTTCCTTCATTACCTGCAAAAGGTTGAGGGTGAACTAACATCACATATAACAGAGATAATTAACCTAATCTATTCATGCCCTGTGAATCCTATTCACTGATTTATAGATATATTTTTTGTCCTGAGAGAAAGAGAAGGAGAGGGGAGAAGGGGAGATGGGAGACGGGAAAAGGGGAGAAGGGGTGAAGGGGTGAAGGGCAGAAGGGGGGAGGGAGGGAGAGAAAGGGAGAGAGGGAGAGAGGGGGGGGGGGGGGGGAGAGAGAGAGAGAGAGAGAGAGAGAGAGAGAGAGAGAGAGAGAGAGAGAGAGAGAGAGAGAGAGAGACAGAGAGAGAGAGAGACAGAGAGAGAGAGAGACAGAGAGAGAGAGTGACAGAGAGAGAGAGTGACAGAGAGAGAGAGAGAGAGAGAGAGAGAGAGAGAGAGAGAGAGAGAGAGAGAGAGAGAGAGAGAGAGAGACAGAGAGAGAGAGAGAGAGAGAGAGAGAGAGAGAGAGAGAGAGAGAGAGAGAGAGAGAGAGAGAGAGAGAGAGAGAGAGAGAGAGAGAGAGAGAGAGAGAGAGAGAGAAAGAGAGAGAGAGAGAGAGAGAGAGAGAGAGAGAGAGAGAGAGAGAGAGCGAGAGAGAGAGAGAGAGAGAGACGAGAGAGAGAGAGAGAGAAAGAGAGAGAGAGAGAGAGAGAGAGAGAGAGAGAGAGAGAGAGAGAGAGAGAGAGAGAGAGAGAGAGAGAGAGAGAGAGAGAGAGAGAGAGAAAGAGAGAGAGAGAGAGAGAGAGAGAGAGAGAGAGAGAGAGAGAGAGAGAGAGAGAGAGAGAGAGAGAGAGAGAGAGAGAGAGAGAGAGAGAGAGAGAGAGAGAGAGAGAGAAAGAGAGAGAGAGAGAGAGAAAGAGAGAGAGAGAGAAGAGGAGAGAGAGAAAGAGGAGAGAGAAAAGAGAGAGAAAAAAAGAGAAAAAAGGGTGAAAGAAGAAAAAAGGAGAGGATGGAAAAAGAAAAAAAGAGAGAGGAGTGGAGAAAAAGAGAGGAGAAGAGGAAGAAAGAGAGAGAGAGAGAGTGGATGAAGAAAGAGGAAGAGAGGAGAGCGAGAGAGGAAAAGGGGAGAAGGAGAGAGGAGAGAAAAGAAAAAGAAAAGGAGAAGAAAGAAAAGAAATAGAGAGAGAGGAGGGAGAAGAGAGAGAGAGGGAGAGAGAGAGGGGGAGGAGGGAATGGGGAAAAAGGGGGAGGGGGATGGGAGAGGGGGAGAGGGAGAAGAGAGAAAGAAAGAAAAGAGAAGGAAAGAAAAGAGGTGGAGAGAGAGAGAAGAAGGAGGAGAGAGAGGAGAGAGAGAGATAGAGAGAGAGTAGAAAGGAAAGAGCGAGAGAGAAAGAGGGAGAGAGAGAAAGAGGAGAGAGAGTGAGAAAAGAGAGGAAAGAGAACAAGATAGGGGAAAGAAAATGGGAAAAAGAGAAGAGAGAGAAAGAAAAGAGAAGGGGAAAAAGAAGAGAGAGAAGAGAGAGGGGAGAGAGGAAAGGAGAGGAGAAGCGAGGAGAGAGGGAGAGAGGGAGAGGAAAGAAGAGAGAGAAAGAGAGAGAAGGAGAAAGAAAGGAACAGAGGGGGAGAGAGAGAGGAGATGAGAAGAGAGGGTGATGAGAGAAGAGAGAAGAGGAGAAGATGGGGAGGGACGGAAAGAGAGAGAGGGGAAAAAAAAAAGGAAAGAAAAAAAAAATTTTTAAAAAGGAAAGAAAGAAAGAAAAAGAGAGAAAGAAAGGAGAGAGAAAGGGGGAGGCAGGATGAAGGAGATTTGGAGAGAGGGAGAGAGAGAGAAGAGGAGGAAAAGGAAGAGAGAGCGAGAGAGAGAAGAGAGAGAAAAGAGAGGAGAATGAGGAGAGAGAGAGAGGAGAGACGCGAGAGCGAAAGAGGGGAGAGACGAGGTTGAAGAGAAAGAGGAAAGAGGAGAGAGAAAGGCGAGAGAGAGGGAAAGAGAAGAGAAAGAAAGAAAAGGAGCCCGGAGGAGGGGGGTTGGGATTGATGAAAAGGAAAGAAAAGGGAAGAAAAAGAAGGAAGAAGAGAGGAGAAGGGAAAAAGAGAAGATAGAGAGGAGGAGGAAAGAGAAAATTTGAAAGACGGAAGAAGGAGTGTAAAGGGGATTGTGGGGCGTGAGGACGGAGGTTTTAGTGAGGAGGAAAGTGAGAGAGAAGAAGAGGAGAGAGAGAAGAGAGTTAGAGAGAAGAGAGAGAGGAGAGAGAGAGGAAGATGAGAGAGAAAAAGAAGAAAGAGGAGAAGAGAGAAGAAAAAAGACGATGAAAAGAGAAAAGAAAAGAAAAAGAGAGAAGAGAGGAAAAAGGAGAGAGAAAGAAGGAAAGAGAGAGGAGGGTGGAGAGGGAGAAGAAAGAAGAAAGAGAGAAGGTAAGAGAGAGAGAGAGAGAGTGAGGATAGAGAGAGAGGAGAGAGAGAGAAAAAAAAGAGAGGGAGGAAGAGAGAGAGAGAGAGAAAACAAAGAGAGGGAGAAGAGAGAGGGGGGGGGCTGTAGAGACGAGAGAGAGAGAGAGATGAAGATGAGATGAGAGAGAGAGAGAGAGAGAGATTGAGGAGCGAGAGAGGAGAGAGGAAAAAAAAGAAAGAGGGGGAGAGAGATAGAGGGATGGACGAGATGATTGAGTAGAAGAGATTGGAGAGGAGAGAGAGAGAGTGGACGAGAGAGAGAGAGAAAGAGAGAGAGAGAGAAAGATTGTTGAGTGATTGAAGAGAGAAAAGAGTGAGAGAGACGAGAGAGGATTTGTGAGAGAGATGAGAGGAGAGAGAGAGAAAAATGAGAGAGAGAGATAGATGAGAGAAGAAGAAGAGACAGAGGAAAATGATCATGTTATCGATATGAAATATATTAAGTGTTATGATGGCAGGATAAATAGTAGATATCAATAAATAAAGCAAGTAACTTATATATGTAGAGTTAAAGATGAGAGATATGCTGAGTATATATAGAGAGCTATCTATTACTATATTATTTATTATAATAGACGAGATAGGACGAGATGATAGTCTAGATTCTTAAAGAAATATATATGATGGATAGAGATTTGATACAAGAGGAGAGAGAGAGAGGATGGACAATGTTTGGAGTATTCCTCTATAAATATAGATAGACATACGAGATAAAGAGAGTATAAATATTCTGAGATAAAGAAAAGAAAGAAAGACTCTTATTCATGGGAAATTGTCTTATGAGTAAAGTAAGAGAGAGTAAAGAAAGAAAGAGGAGAGAGAGAAATCGATGACCAGAGATAAAGATAGAGAGAGAGTGAGATCGAATGAGAGAGAAGATGTGAGGAGAGGAGATGAGAGAGAGACGAAGAGCGGAGAGAGAGAGAGAAAGTGACAATGAGTGAATGATATTTTGTGACGAGTGAATGAGTGACTGGAGAGTAAGTTGATGAGAGAGAGAAGAGAGAGAGAGAGGACTCGTAGACGACGAGAGAGAGAGACGAGAGAGAAAGAACTAGCAAAGATGGAGAGAAAGAAAGAAAACGAGAGAAGGAAAGACCTAGCGAGAAAGCGAGAGAGAGAGAGGAGTATTAGAGAGGAGAGACCGAGTGGGGAGAGAGAGAGAGAGAGGGAAGGAGATGAGTAGATGAGAGAGAGGGGGGAGAGAAAGAGAGAGAGAAATAAGACAGAAAGCGAGAGAGAGAAGAAAGAAAGAAAGAGAGAGAGGAGAGGAGAGAGAGATGAGGAGAGAGAGAGAAAAAAAAGAGAGAGAGGGATGAGCGAGAGAGAAAAAAAAAGAAAAGAGACGAGAGAGAGATATGATGAGAGAGATGGAGGCAGAGGAGAGAGGCGAGAGAGAAAAGTGCCAATGAGTGCATGAGTGGTGGTGAGTGAGTAAGTGAGAGAGAGGGGAGGAGGGGAGGAGAGGAGAGAGGGGGAGGAGAGAGAGAGGGAGAGAGAGGAGAGAGAGAGAGATATGATTGGAGAGTGGAGAGAAAGAGATGTGACTGAGAGGAGAGGAGGAAAGGAGCGGAAGAGGTGAGGTAGAGAAGAGAAGAGGAAAGGGGACGATGGAAGAGAAAGAGAGGAGGAGAAAGAGAGGAGAAAATTTGAGAGGGAAAGACCATGAGAGGAGAGTGGATTGTAGAAAAAGAAGGAGGAGAGAGAGAGTGAGAGAGAGGAGAGAGAGAGGAGGAGGGGAAGTCGAGGTGAGAGAGAGAAAGAAAGAAAAAGAGATCTATATATGAGAGCTATAAGTAGATCAGAGAGAGATATCTATGAGAAATATATATAGATATGAATGATGCTTATCTAAGAATATATAAGTGATTTGGAGGAGAGACAGAGAGAGAGAGGAGAGGTAAAGACCTGATAAGAGAGAGATAGATGAGTAATGACGCGAGAGGAGTGAGAGGAGAAAGATAGAGAGATCGAGATTAGACGATAGAGAGAGAAAAAGAAGAGAGAAAGTGACAATTAGGTGAATGATGTGATTGATTATAAAGTTAAGTGAGAGATAGACGCCAGGATGGGGTAGGAGATTTGATATATATAGAGCTAGAGAGAAGAGAGCGAGAGAAGAGAGGAAAGAAATATATAGATGATGAGTAGATGTGAGGAGAACTACAGCTAGAGAGATATAGGAGAAAGTAAAGTAGAGAGAGTAGTTAGGATATGAATAGGAGATATTGGAGAGAGTAAGTATGATAGACGAGATGATAGCTAAATTGACAATTGCTTGAATTGATTGATTTTATTGGTATTAAGTCGATGAGATATATTCAGAGAGATATAGAGAGAGATATGATGAGTAGATGCGAGAGAGATATGATATAGGGAAAAGAGAGAGATACGAGAGAGAATGAGATACGTAGAGATGAGATTAGACGCGAGAGATAGTAGAGTAGATATAGATGATAGTGACCAATGAGTGAATGAGGTAAGTGAGTAGTAATTGATGAGATATGCGAGATATTGATGAGATGATAGAGATATTGACTGATTAGATAGAGGGTTGTGGTAGAGCTGCGATAGGAGGACGGGGAGACTGAGGAGTAGAGAAGAGAGAGTGGGGGTGCGAGAGAGAGAGAGAGAGAGAGGAGAGAGATAGACGAAGTTCGATGGAGACTGGAGTAGATCGACGAGATGAGGAATGAGAGCGACGGAGAGAGACGAGATAGAGAAATTGTACAATGATATAATGACTTGAGTTATTGAGAAAGTTATAAGAAGATAGACTCAGAGAGGTGGAGAGAGTGAGAGAGAGAGATGAGATGAGAGAGAGAGAGAGAGAGTAGGAGAATGAGAGACAATTTAATGAAAGATAGGAGGATATATGAGAGAGCGAGAGAGACCGATAGAGAGAATCGTGACAATGAGTGAATGAAGTGAGAGAGTGAGTAAGTGAGAGAGAGATGCAGAGAGGAGATGAGATAGAGATGGAGAAGATAGCTAGAGAGAGGATAGAAGGGAGAGAGAGAGATGAGAGAGAGAAATAGGAAAGATGGAGAAGATGGAGATAGATGTAGAGAAATGAGAAGAGAGATGAGAAATGAGAAAGAGAGATATTGATGAGATGAGGGAAGCGAGAGAGATGAGAGAAGAAAAATAAAGAAAGATAGAGAGAGAGAGTAGAGAGAGAGAAAGATATGGAACGAGAGAGATTGGATGATAACAAGAGAGATGATAGATCGGTGAAAGATGAGAGATGAGCGGAAGGAGCGATGAGGAGAGAGATAGAGAACGATGGAGAGAGATAGAGAGAGAGAGATGAGAGAGAGTATAGAGCGAGCTCTAGTGAAAGAAATGAAATAGATGAGAGAGAGAAAGATGTCGTATGTCGATGAGTGAGGAGAGAGAGGATGATAGATAGAAAAGAGAGAGAGTCGAGAGAGAAAAAGAGGAGAGATGGAGAGAGAGAGCAGTGGATGGAGAGAAGAAAGACTGCTTGGAGATAGAGGGAGAGAGAGGCTGAGGATTGTCTATTAATGAGAGAGAGAGACAAGAGAGAAGAGAGAGAGAGAGTGGAGAGAATTGGTGAGATGAATAGGAGGAGAGATTGAGGGAGGGAGAGAGAGAGAAAGAGACAATGGTGAATAGTGAGTGAGTAAGTAAGTGAAGAGATGAGACGCAGAGAGGGGGAGGAGAGAGAGGAGAGAGAGAGGATGATGAGAGAAGAACGAGAGAGAGAGACGAGAGAGGACAGAGAGGATAGATGAGATGAGAAAGGAGAGAGATGGAGATTGAGAGGATGAGAAAGGAAGGGATGAGAGAGCGAAGATTATGAGTGAAGAGAAAGGTAGACAGAAGATGAGAGATTTTGAGAGAGAGAGAGTAGAGAAATTGACAATGCGAGATACTGATTGAGTGATTGATAAATTGACGAGAGAGATGCAGATATATAGAGCTAGATGAGTGATGATAGTGATATTAGATTATATATAAATAGATGAGGAGATAGAGATTATAGGAGATGATGAGCTAATATTGAGAATAGAGATGATAAGAGATACTGAGTAGGATATGATATTAAGAGATAGATAGTAAAGTGACAATGCATGTGAATGGTTGAAGTGATTAAGTAATTTAGAGATATGAGAGAGAGAGAGATGAGGAGGATAGAGAGAGAGAGAGAGGATGAGAGATAGAGATAAGAAGATGAGAGAGGAGAGATATGGGGGAAAGAGAGAGAGAGCGGACGATTGATAGAGAGTAGAGGATTAAGCCAGAGAGACCTGGGGATGGAGAGTGAGGAGAGATCGAGCGAGAGAGAGAAGAGAGGTGGGGGGACATGGGGGGGAAAAGAGGAGAGAGGAAATTGACAATGAGTGAATGATTGTGGAGTGATTGAGTAAGTGAGAGAGAGACGCTTGATAGGGGGGGGCGGGATAGAGATAGATGGATGAGAGATGAGAGAGAGAGAGAGAGAGAGAGAAATATTTTGTTAGATAATAGAGTAAATATATATAGATAGAGAGATAGAGAGTATGATAGAAAGTGACAATTATTGAATGCTTTGATTGAGTGCGTAAGTGAGAGAGAGAAGCAGGATGAGAGATGAGAGCGATAGATGAGAGAGAGATGAGAATTATGATAAGGAGCTATGAGTATATATAATTAGTTATAGCGAGGCGAGGAATTTGTTAAGGGTGTTTGTTGTGTGCTCTATATCTCAATAGACAATTATTGATTTAGTGACGGTTAGTTATTAATTGAATATCTATATTCCTTAGATATATAGCATAGGAGAGCAGTTCTCAAGATATATATATATATATGTATGACAATATCTCGCTTATATATCTATATACATATATTATGTATATATACTAATTATATATGAGAGATATATATATATGTATATATATATTGTTAGTAAAATACTACTCGTATCTAAATCTCTATCTATTCTATTCTTTCTATATATCTCTCTATCAATACACTAAATACCTAACTAACACAACTCAACTCCTATACATAAATACCAAAATAATCTATCTATGCGCTATGAAGATAGATATAACGTATATATTATATAGTATTGAAATATTATATATTATATGATATAAATAACGCATATATATCTTATATATATATATAATATATACCTATATATATATATATATATATCTATTATTATTCTATATACCTTATATAACGAGATATCTATAGAAATATAATTCAATAATTCATTTGCCGATCATTGTTGGTGAGAGGAAAGAGAGAGAGAGAGAGAGAGAGAGAGAGAGGAGAGAGAGAGAAAGTGCAATGAGTGAGTGAGTGCGAGAGAGAGAGTGTGAGAGAGAGAGAGGAGAGAGGTGTTAGAGAGGGACGAGAGAGTTGAGAGAGAGGTCAGTGAGAGGAGAGAGAGAGAGAGAAAGTGACAATGATTGTGATATGAAGTGATTGTGTAGTAGTGAAAAGAGAGAGAGAGAGAGAGAGGTGAAAGAGGGAGTGAAGAAGAGAGGAAGGAGATGAGAGAGAGAGTAGAGAGGAGGGGGAGAGAGAGAGGAACGGCGAGAGAGAGATGTGA
Source organism: Penaeus chinensis (assembly GCF_019202785.1). Classification (NCBI taxonomy): domain Eukaryota; kingdom Metazoa; phylum Arthropoda; class Malacostraca; order Decapoda; family Penaeidae; genus Penaeus; species Penaeus chinensis. The sequence continues at coordinate 28,804,099 of NC_061845.1, forward strand.
GAGAGAAAAATGACAAATGACGTGAATGAGTGAGAAGTAAGTAAGTGAAAGAGAGAGAGAGAGATGAGGAGGTTGAGGAGAGAGAGAGAGCAGCGAGGAGAGAGAGAGAGGACGGAGAGAGAGAGATTGATTGACGAGAGAGAGAATGAGAGAGAGAAAGAGGAGAAAAGTGAGAAGAGTGGTCTGATATCAACAAAGAGAGAAAGACAAAAAGAAAGAGTAGGATAGTGCATGCGTTTGTGTTTATCTGTTTTTATCAACAGCCACATCCTCATCTACATATATCTTAATCTATACTGTAAATCTAACTATCTAACTATATATGCACAAGACTAAAACCACTCCATCACCAGCAATACCTCTGTGAGTTCATGTTGCAGGTCATCCATACTGCCGTTATTGGCTATGTTTAGCTGTGGCTCGGAGTCCTGACCTGCCAGACTCTCCACAATCTCATACTCTTCACTTGTACCTGCAGAATCACTCGACCTCAGGCTGGAACACTCTTCCATACTTCCCTGTAAGAAAATAATACATCTTTAGCTCACATAGCGCCATAAACAATAAAAACATAAAGAAGGCATATATAGAGTGGTGCCAGGTTGCTATTTGGTGAAATATAACAAATTGTTTTTATGGACTACAAACACTTACTTCTACCCACGCAAAGGTATAAGCAATGCCAACAACCTTAGAAGAATGCCATATATTGGATAAACAAACAGAGGCAGAAAGACACAAACGCATATACAAGACAGACAAGAGTCAAAAACACACACCAACAAATACACAAACACAAACACACACACAAGAACTTTATAATTCAATGTATATGTTTATGGACTTCATAGCAACTACAACCAAAATACGACGATAATGATCAAAAACAGACTGTGCCACCATTATGCAAATTGTAGAAAAACAAAGCTGAGAAAGACATAAAGAGAAAATCACAACAAAAACATAACTGAACTGATACAAGAGACCACTGTGGGAGTCTACAACTATGGGTTCAGTTGCATATTGTTTTACAGTGTTATTGCTTGCTGTCTTTCTTTCTCTGTTTCCCCTGCCCCTACCTGTTATTCTGATTTCCTCATTCCTGCCCTTCCTTTACCTCTTAACCAATAAGCAACCCTAAGATCTTGCATGAAAAGGCTTTAAAGGCATCGTCATTAACCAAGGAAAAAATATACCATATATTTTTACATGTGACTACAAAAATGCAATATAATACATAGTAGTACTGATTATTAAAGTTAAATTGTATACTAACACAACCCATAGAAAGAGCATTAAATACTCATAGCATAATGGACTTATGAATGAATGACACTTGCTTTGCAGACTCTCATTTCTTTCAAAACTGTAAATAAAAACATCAATAAAACAATGCCCATACAGCCTCTCAACCAGTACAGTTTTGTCTCATGATTCAAATGGTGAAGGTGCGATAATCATGTTACACGTACATTACAGTAATACAGTAAAAGCCCTTGTCTAGACTCCACTAACAAAAGAAACAAAGGAAAGAATTGAAGAAAGGTTCCCAATACTAAGGGTCTATCCACCTCTCGCCTCAAGTAACAGGAGGGTAAAATATCATCAGCTCTCAAGGAACCCTATATTACACAACCACAAGGAGAGTTACATAGGATGGTACTCTTAGGATATTGCACGAGACTTTCTTTGGTTTATCATTGGTACTGGTGGTCTTACTTCCTTGATATAGTTCATGAGCACTGAGACTATGGCTGAAGTTGGTTCCTGTTGATTGAAACTGTGACAACAGACACCACAAGCAGTCTACCTCTAACATACTTACATCAGGAAGTTAAGATTTTAGAGAAAATTAGACACACACACACACACACACACAATCTGCAATCTTAAAATCTCATATTGACTGTTAGTTTATCCTAAGCTCATACAAACAAATGCCATTACATTACTCACATTGCAAAAATAAAACTAAACTTAGAAAATGCTTAATCAATATAGGAAATTAACTAGGCTTTTACAAATAAAGGAATTGCTGCTTGAGTCAAGAGTCAACGTCCGTGGTCCTTTATAGAGTCGGCACTGGAGTACAAGACGTGTGATTTTCAAGTACCAAGTGACTTTCTTGAGCATTATTTCTGAAAGGGTATGACGTATTTTTTAGACAACAATAAAAGGGTCAGGCTACTCCAGCTTTTCAAAGATTGCAGTGATGCATGCAACAATGCATAAATGTCTAAGTATATAATGTCAAAGATATGCTATAACATCTAATATAGGTATATTCTATTTATTATTCCTTTTCACTTCTTTTACTTGTGTATTTTTCTGTATTGTTTCACTCCTGTTAAAAGCCATACATGAAGATATAATTTTTTTAGTTTATCCTAAGCTCATACAAACAAATGCCATTACATTACTCACATTGCAAAAATAAAACTAAACTTAGAAAATTATTTCCTTACTTGAGAATCTATGATTAAAATGGGTGTTCTATATAAATTACTAATAATAGTAGATGGACAAACTTTCACACCTAATTTGGGTGAATTAAAATTTTGCAACATACTATTTGAGTAGCTATTACATATTACATATAAACCCAAACCTCTGTCAAAGGCATATACATGACTGGCATGCCCAAGAAGTGCTCTGATAATAGTCAACAAATATAAAGTATATACATTCTTTCAAGGCAGAGCGTAGTTAAGGAATTAAACTACTTCAAGCTCAATCTCGCCAGAACATCAATGGTGGAGAACTGTTGGCCTTTGCTAGAGTAGTGATGTCACAAAGTCTGTTGTATTCACTGAACACTGCATGGGTATCAGGTTAGATTTAAACCTACAGCCCTTCTAGCTTAGTTCACAGCAAATTTCAAGTAGCTTTAGACAGAACACGGTCAACATAATCACAACCAAAAATTGTAACAGAAAATATTACTTGAGTAGTATATTGATTGTAACAAAATTTATAATATAAAACAAAAAATCAAACTAGAAACAGTAAAGTCCCCCATGCATACTAATGCCAAAAACAATACAATATGATACACAAATCCTGTCTATTTTTTAGATTTATATGTAGCTTAACTAAAACTAATATAAAATACATCTTTCAACATTACACAACTGATAAAAAACAGATGAAGTGCATATCTACGTACAATCTAAATGCATATCAGTAATGAAAAAAACTGACTTCTGTCGATCTTCCATTAAATGAAACTCGTGTCTGAAAACAGATTATTATACATCATCATGAACAACATCAGGCAATAACACAATGTATTGCATATTTCTCACATAATCTTTTTAAACAAAATAAATCCATAATAAATAATAGAATATTAAATAAATTATAAGATCTCAGATTTCTATACAAGGTAGCTGTGTGACAAGGAAGCACTAAAGTTGTCATTTCCTTTCATAGATAATCAATGACTTCCTGTATTATCCCCAACATGATAATTATTCAAATTAGATTAATCGCTAAATCTACTCAATCATTCGAGGTAAAATCAAAATTAGACAAAACAAAATAAAGAAAATACGAAAAGAAGGCGACAGGTAAAAGTACTCCGC
>NC_061845.1:28812682-28815182 GCF_019202785.1 Penaeus chinensis
CTCTATGTACATTAAATATTTTTTCTAGGGATTATTCATATATAAACAATTACATTACAAGGTATTATCAGTTATAACTTATGTATTTGTTGATTTATTTTGTTTTTAGGTAACTCATAATGTTGACATGCAATACGCAGTCAGGTAAATAATACTTATACGTGGTCAGATTATTACGTCATAGGCTAATCCCAATGAAATTGGATTTCATTTACACAATAACGGGGTTCTGGTGCGGGGTGGAGCTCCGATAAAAAGAAGTTGCCAGTTACACTTTATCCAGTCCCAGTAGCAATATCACCCATATATATAACAAAATTTCTAGTTTGGTTCATACGTCAAGGACTATTCACTGCAACACAAATCACGAAGTCGAAGTCACCGCCGCACGCATCCGAACGCGGCAGACGTCAACCCTTGGTCGATCATTATTGGATAAAAAAAGTAAAAATTGGTTACTCACAGTCCATTCGTTGCGTCACCATGAGTCGCCTATTTTGCGTTCCTTTTTACTTTCTCTCTCTCTCTCACTCTCAGTTGAGGCTCAATCTCGGTGGACAGATCATTCGGTGGCATCCGAATCCTGAAGAAGGTTGAGGAGAAACCGGACTCGACCTGCTACTTGTCTTATAACCGATTGAGACATTTTATACCCACATATTATTCGTTAATAATCATTCGTGGTTATCGTGATTTAGTCTGGAACTGAATTCGGTGTTATTACTTGCATTTTTATGTAAATTCAAATCATATCAAACCTAACACATTTATTGAAGCGTTTACATATCCTCCATCAACACTTCCACTAACCAATCGTAATTTAAAACAGCAATGGCGAAGTTAATTGCAATCGTGTTCCATCTGCTAATGGTGCTTCACTATGGCTATTCCATCAAGGTCTATCTACTTGACCTTAAACCGCCAGAGTTCATGAAAAAGGTCAATGACATATTCGGTGGACCTTTCAAGTTCCTGACTTTTTGGGATATGGTAAGTCATTTTTGTTTGTTTGTTTGAGTTTCGTGTGTGTGTGTGTGTGTGTGTGTGTGTGTGTGTGTGTGTGTGTGTGTGTGTGTGTGTGTGTGTGTGTGTGTGTGTGTGTGTGTGAATAGAGAGGGAGATAGGGACAGAGAGTGAGAGGAAGAGAGAGGGAGGGAGGGAGACAGAAAGAGAGAGAGGGAGGGAGGGAAGGAGAAGGAGAGAACGAAAGGGAGGGAGGAGAAATAGAGGAAGAGAGAGAGGTAGGGAGGAGAAATAGAGGAAGAGAGAGAGGTAGGGAGGTAAGTAGAGAGAGAGAGGAAGAGAGAGAGGAGAGAGAGAAGAGAGAGAGGGAGAGAGGAAGAGAGAGAGGGAGAGAGGAAGAGAGAGAGGGAGAGAGGAAGGGAGGAGAGGGAGAGTGAGAGAGGAGAGGGAGAGGAGAAGGGAGAGAGGGAGAGGGAGAGGAGAGGGAGAGGAAGAGAGGAGAGGAGAAGGAGAGAGGGAGAAAGGAAGAGAGGGAGAGGAAGAGAAAGAGAGAGAGAGGAAAGAGAAAGATGGAGAGGAAGAGAAAGAGAGGAGAGGAGAGAGAGGAGAAGAAGAAGGGAGAGGAGAGAGAGAAGGGGGAGAGAGAGAGAGAGAGAGAGAGGAGAGAGAGAGAGAGAGAGAGAGAGAGAGAGAGAGAGAGAGAGAGAGAGAGAGAGAGAGAGAGAGAGAGAGAGAGAGAGAGAGAGAGAAGAGAGGAAGAAAGGGAGACGGAGAAGGAGAGAGGGAGAGGAAGAGAGCGGGAGGAGAGAAGGGGAGAAGGAGAGAGGAAGAGAGGGAGAGGGAAAGGGAGAGGGAGAGAGAGAGGGAGAGGGAGAGAGGGAGAGAGGGAGAGGGAGAGAGGTAGAGAGGGAGATGGAGAGGGAGAGGGCGAGGGAGAGGGAGAGGGAGAGGGAGAGGGAGAGGGAGAGGGAGAGGGAGAGGGAGAGAGGGAGAGAGGGAGAGAGGAAGAGAGGAAGAGAGGGAGAGGTAGAAAGGGAGAGAGGAAGAGAGGAAGAGAGGGAGAGAGGGATAGAGGGAGAGAGAAAGAGAGGAAGAGCGGGAGAGGGGGAGGGGTAGAAAGGGAGAGAGGAAGAGAGGGAGATAGGGAGAGGGAGAGGGAGAGAGGAAGAGAGGTAGAGAGGGAGAGAGGTAGAGGGAGAGGGGAGAGGGCGAAAGGGAGAGAACAAGAGAGGGAGAGGGGAAAAGGAAGAGGGGAAGGGAGAGGGGAAGAGAGAGAGAAAGAGGTCGAGAAGAAGGTAGGGAGAAAGAGGTAGAGGGGAAGAGAGGGAGAAAGAGGTAGAGAGGTAGAGAGGGAGAAAGAGATAGAGAGGAAGAGGGGAAGAGAGGGAGAAAGAGGTAGAGAGGAAGAGAGAGAGAGAGGTAGAGAGGAAGAGAGGGAGAAAAGAGAGGTAGAGAGGAAGAGAGGGAGAAAGAGGTAGAGAGGAAGAGAGAGAGAGAGGTAGAGAGGAAGAGGAGAGAGAGAGGTAGAGAGGAAGAG
>NC_061845.1:28820182-28832682 GCF_019202785.1 Penaeus chinensis
AGATATCTATATCAATATCTATATATATTTTGTTTTTCTTTTTTTTTTCGTTTTAAGGATCGTGATCGGTATTCAGTTTATGATTTTGTTTTCGTTATTTATTAGTGGCTCTTTTTTTGTATTGATTTTGATCGGATTTAACAAATGAAAATCTAGAAGCTTCTATCTATATAGGATTTTTTCAGTTACGACGCCAAAGGAAGACAAATAAAAATTACAATAAACAACATCAAAAAGTTAAGGAAAACCGTAATTATATAATAAATAAATCGATAGATCGTTTGATATATATATAAATAGACAGACAGTCAGTCAGATAGACAGATAGATAAATAGATAGATAGATAGATAGATAGATAAATCAATCAGATAAATAAAATGAATAAACAAACAAACTATCAAACAACAAACAAACAAACAAACAAATAAATAAACCAATAAAATAAAATAAACAAAAACAAGCTAAATAAACCCATTCCAAAAAAAAAAAACCCGCTAACCTCCTTCCTCCGCCATTTTCCCTTCCGCCCAGATGGTGAGCATCGTCTTCTGGTTGCTGTTCAACCTGAACCGCGACCTGATCTTCCCCGAGCTGTTCGACGCGTGGTTCCCGTCCTGGTTGAATCACGCCATCCACACCATGCCCTGTGATTGGCGTCGTGGTGGAGTTGGTTCTCGTGCCGCACTCGTTTCCCTCGAGGAAAGCTGGCTTCGCGATGGTGGCCGCTGTGTGTTTCCTCTACCTCGTCTGGTGAGGGAGAGAGCGTGGACGTTTTGTTTTTTTCCTTTTTTTCTGTCTTTTTTTTTCTTTTTTTCTTCTTATTGTTTTTGTTTCTGTTTTTCTTCGTATTGTTTATATTCTCTTTCTTTCTTCTTATTGTTTTTTCTTTTTGTCTTTTTGTTTCTTTTTTGTTTTTTGTTTTATAGTTTTTTTTTATCTTTATCTTTTTCTTTCTACTCTTCTTCTTTTATTTTTTTTTATATATCTTTTTCGCCTTTTTCTCTTTCCTTTCCTTTATCTTTTTTATTTAATGTTCTCTTTTTTTCCTTTTCTTCTTCATTTTGTTTTTATTCTGCCATTTCTATTCCTTCCTCATTCTCTTTTCCCTTTTTCTTCTGGCTCAATTTTCCCATCGATTCGTCTACTGACTTATATATTATACATCTTATATTCTTTCCTAACGTTTTTATAAATTCAAAATATAAACATTTTAAGCATCAGTCAAAGAAATACAAAACTCACACACACACAAAAAAAATAAATTGCTTCACACAACCTCAAGAATAGACTGCTTCACATACCTCCTCCTTCACAGGGTCAGCTACATCGCATACCTCACGGGCTTCTGGGTATACCCTATCCTGGAAACGTTACCGATGGCCGGTCGCGCCCTTTTCATAGGCGCCTGTAGTCTCCTGTGCAGTTTTATGTACGTTGTTGGGGAATGGTTAAACAACAAGTACTGGGGTAGGTTGATTTTTTTTGTTTTTATTTGTAGGTTGATTTTATTTGTTTTTATTAGTAGGTTGATTTTATTTGTTTTTATTAGTAGGTTGGTTTTATTTGTTTTTATTAGTAGGTTGATTTTATTTGTTTTTATTCGTAGGTTGGTTTTATTTGTTTTTATTAGTAGGTTAGTTTTATTTGTTTTTATTAGTAGGTTGATTTTATTTGTTTTTATTAGTAGGTTGATTTTATTTGTTTTTATTAGTAGGATGATTTTATTTGTTTTTATTAGTAGGTTGATTTTATTTGTTTTTATTAGTAGGTTGATTTTATTTGTTTTTATTAGTAGGTTGATTTTATTTGTTTTTATTAGTAGGTTGATTTTATTTGTTTTTATTAGTAGGTTGATTTTATTTGTTTTTATTAGTAGGTTGATTTTATTTGTTTTTATTAGTAGGTTGATTTTATTTGTTTTTATTAGTAGGTTGATTTTATTTGTTTTTATTAGTAGGTTGATTTTATTTGTTTTTATTAGTAGGTTGATTTTATTTGTATTTATTAGAAGGTTGATTTTGTAAGTTGTTTTTATTAATAAGTTGATTTTATAAGTTGTTTTCATTAGAGGAAGTTGCAAGGATGGCTGTGTGCGTGTGTGAGTGGATGTATGCGTGTTCATGTGTATTTTTTTTTTCTTTTTTTGGTTTGAGAGTTATGTACTTTTATTATTGGTATTTTGTTATTGATATTGTTATTATCATTATTGTTATTGTTATAATTATTGTTACTGTTATTATTATTATTATTATTATTATTATTATTATAATCATCATCATCATTATCAGCAGCAGTAGTATTATACTATTACTTTCACTGATTGTAGTGGTATTGCAAAGTTCAATTGATAAACAAAGATTAACATGTTTTTTTTTCTCCCTTTTTTAGGTGCTCCCATCAAGAAGAAAGTGAAATAATCATCAAATATGAATATTATTACTTCAAGAAAGCGCACTCAGGGAACACGCATCCGCTCTCCGTTTGTCTTTTGTTTGTAAACGTTTGGCGATTGTCTCTTATTTAAAACGATTGATGATATTCTATTAATGTAGGGTGTTGCAGTGCATTTTTAATGTATTTTGTCTAAAGTTTATATTTTTCCTTTCCTGAAATCAAGAATTAAAGTATATAAATGTATATATACTTTTTTTTTTTTTTTTTTTTTTTTTTTTTTTTTTTTTTAAGTTTACATGAACCAGGTTAAAGATCAGTCATGTACTAACCCCGCCCCCCTTACAAAGAGGCTCAGTGGCATTAATAAATGTGTTTTTTTAATGTTTTTATTATTATTATTATTATTATTATTTTTTTTTTTTACAGGATGTGTATATGGTTTTTCTTTTCTTATCTATTATATAAGTGCATTTTTATTTTCCTGTTCACCCCCCTCTTAAATATTCCGATATGTTAAGTTTCCTTTGTAATTACCGATATTATAATTAACATAAGGCAGCCGAATCAAGTCCTAATTTCGGGATACTGCATATGCTGATGATTGCTAATTCAATAATATTCATTACGTGTTACAGATGATTGATATGACAGAGGAGTATCTGTTGTTCATGTATCAAGATTAGATAAAAGCTTTGTAAGAAAAAATAAAGCATTTTTCATTTGAAGATTCCGCTTATTTTCTAACCATTGTGCTTTGTACTGGAAGTAATAATTCTGTTTCACGTGGTGCACACACACACACACACACACACACACACACACACACACACACACACACACACACACACACACACACACACACACCTGATTAAACTCACTTGTTGAATTGGTAATCAAGTAGGATATCTGTGCGAATGTTTTGTTTTCTGTTTAATATCAAACAAAAAAACACATATGCAAATACTTCAAACCAAAATATACGTTTATTTGCTAAGTGCATACAATCAAACACATACGAAAAGTTCAACGGTTATGTAATGTGTAACATCTCTGTCTAGCATTTATCTTCTTATTTCTATTTTTCCCCTTCGTTGAAGTGTGCAACATTGCGTAATTATTGTATTCTTTTGTAACTTATTTTGTGTAACATCACCGTGTAATAAAATTATCCTCATTCTGCCTGTGTAAACTTTTCCGCGGTGAAAATAGCCTCATTCTGCCTATGTAGATTTTTTGTTACGGTGAAAATATCCTCGTTTGTAGCTTAATGGTGTAACTGACGATGTTGTGGATATGTATTTTTTAACGGTCTGCTTAAGCTTGTCAGTACTTGAAAAATGCGTTCAGTCCGAGTTTTTTTTTTCTAATTTAAAGGATGTGATTTTAATGGGTGACTTAAATCAAACCAGTTATTGATATGTATATTACGAAAAGGTAACGGTATACAAATTCTAAACACATTCTGAAGATCGCTTTGTTTAATTATCAAGTACTATAAACATATTTAGATTATTCAAATATGATTCTTGTAAGTGCTTTATTATGTAATGTTATTTATCTGCATCATTAAAAAAAAAACAAAAAAAAAAACGAAATACCCTGGTGCCTTTCTAGTGTCAGGCTTGGCAATAAATGTCAGTCCTTTAGCTAAACTTCACGCTAACAAACACAATCTTATTATCGTATGATTAATAAATAATGAGTCAGTTATATCACAGTACAAGCCTTTAAAAAAGTACTTAGTATGCACGCAAATGTACACTATTTAAACAAACTATGAAAGGTTTCACATTAATAAACTATTTTACTGTCCTTACTAGGCTAAAAAGAAAAAGAAAAAAAAGAAAGAAAAAATAAACAAAACTAACCAGACTAGGGTATATATCTACAAAACAAACTCTTTCTTTATTTAAAATACACATTCGCGAGAAAAGTATCTCACTAACTAGGCTACATATCTGACGAAACAAAGGCACCAGCATGAAGTTTTAGTAACAGTATTTATAAGTGATGTTCATACTTTTTGGCCTGTTGTTCAGTACCTTATGATATTTCTTACTACCCATCACGTACCACAATGGCTGATGAAAACAATTAAATTTAGAAATAATGCTGTTTATATTGCGCATGATATGAATGCTTTCCAAGAAACTCTTTTATGTGCTGGAAGGAAAATACATAAGACATTCTGAAATATTATTTCCTTGCAACTTAGTCCTTACTCCAATATCGGCCTAATTCTTTTTCATTTATTTTCATCGTTTTCATTTATTTTTATTCATAGTTACTAGGAGAGTTGCCAAGAGGTACAGTTCACACCAAGTAACAGAAATTTGCTCTCTTGCTCTCCCACAAGGCCCTACGCTGCCGCCCGACACACACACACTATTATTGCATCAAGAACGTGATATTTCACATCACTAACAACGCACTTGTAGGAAGACATGATACTTTACCGCGAGACTGAAACAGACTGACTGCGGCGTGACAAAGGCTTCCTTCCTCGGTACCACATACACGTCTTTCCTCTGTATTATATATGTGTAACCTAGACTATACACGGGTCTATTGCGATATATCCATTCCGTTAGGGAGTTATCTCCTTGTTATGTGCGTAACGTGGGAAAAATATGGAATAGTATCAGAAACTTTAACACTTTCGTGAAAGTCGTACCAATTGGCACATCCAAAAGCACTAACATGCGCATATGTAGCAATATGTTCCTGTTCCTGTGTGAAGAAAAACCATGGACTGTGTGTATATTAGTCTTCAATTATATTATGGTTTCTCTCTAACGGACGTATGTGAGTGAGGAGCTTAAACTCGCTTTTATATACATTATGGAATAGGAGCCGATTGGATAGCATGGGAATTTGTATTAGAAGTACGTTCAACTTTAAACAAAGGAATGACAATGGAAAATGTGCTAAGTTTGATCTTAATATTTCTAGGATTGTTTAAAAGTTTAAGTTGTATTTCTTGATTCTGATGTATAAGCCACAATAAGGATAATGGTGATTACCTCTAATTAATTATATGACGAACAAGTGGTTGCCCTTCTAATAATTTCATAGTTACCCCACTTTATAAGAAGTTTTCTTTGATAATAGATTAAGAAGTAAGAGAAAACATAAACTTAGGGAGAAACTTCTTTATTCTAGTATCCATCATTCGTGTCTTAGCCACTCTTGCTCAAGGTAATGATAATTTTCCCCGTAAAAACACTTTCTTGTCTTGCAGTTCAGTGCAAGATTTATATTATATAAGAAATACTGTTGCATGAGTAAAGAAATAACCCTCTGATGCAATTGGAAAAGTCAATTTGTTAAAAAAGTGAGTTATGTAGATAAGATATGAGGTCCAGTACTTTAGTTAATTCATGAAATATAAACTTATTATTAGACCATTTACAAACTAGACACACACACACACACACACACACACACACATACACACACACACACACACACACACACACACACACACACACACACACATATATATATATATATATATATATATATATATATATATATATATATATATATATATATATATATATATATATATTGTACATTATGAGAAAGGCAGCTGAATATTTTTAAGCTCGTAAGTCGATAACCCGTTAATATAGTAACTTAATTTCTTCTATTGAACGTAACAGACTTATTCGTGAACGTTTTAGGAAAAACATAAACCGAAAAGGAAATTATGTAATCTGGTCATAACAACAAACAATAAATATTTCTTATAACCAAGCTTTACAAGCACGAACTTCCTAACATACACACACACAAGTTATCATATTAAGAACATTATAAACGCCCTGATCTTCACCAATAGAATCATATTTTGATCCTTTAAGTATACTACATATATCAAGTTATTTTTAATGAATGAAATATCCATTTTACCCTTTTGCGCACAAGTTATCTTTTATAACTAGTCTCCCATCTTTAACACGATATACATAAATCAGTACATCAATTTTAGTTATATTGTAACTGAAGCAAGGGAAATATATGAAAATGCTTATATGTTTTTTCGTTTTTTTCAGTGAGCAAATGAAGCAGATTCAAACCACCTTATTTTTAGCCTTATTTCAGCCTTCTAAGATGGTCATAAGTAAGTTACCAGCTCCTATACCATGTACTTAAAAAATACCCAGTCTACCGTAGAAAATAAGCATCTTTTGTCTATCTTTTTCTATCGAGGTGAAAATGTACTTGACACATTAATGTCTGGGTGAGTGGAACATGTCTCAAGAGCATCGAACATGTATGCAAATCATGTAGAAAGAATTACTCATAATCATTATTACCTTTTTTTATGTTCCCTCAAATTCCCTTACATTGAAATTGGTGTGCAAGGTGCTCTGGGTAATCAGATGGTTTGTGAGATACATGGTTTTATTATTTTCATTATTAATGTTGTTGTTATTATGGTTATTATTACCACTCTTCTTCTTATTGCTGTTTTCGTCATTGTTATCATTATGATAATGATAATCATTACTATTGCTATCATCATTGTTATTATTTGTATCATCATCATCATCATCATCATCATCCTCATCATCATCACCATCATCATCATCATCATAATCATCATCATTTTTCTTATTAACATTATCAGCATTATTTTTGTTACCAGTATTATTATCATCATCATTATTGTTATTGTTATCATTATTATCATTATTACTATGATGATGATAGAAATAATATTAATTATAATGATAATTATAAAGTTGATAATAATGATAATGATAATAATGATAATATTTATTATTATTATTATTATTATTATCATTATTATTATTATTATTATCATTATTATTACCAATAATATTATTATTATAACTATTATTATTTTCATCATTATTACTATCAGTTAACAGTTGCCATTATTTTCATTAGGATTATTTAATTATCCTTATTATTATCATTATTATCCTTATCCTCATTATCATAACAATAATTATTATTATCATCATTATCCTCCTCCTCCTCAAGATCAACATCATTATTATCATTTTTTTTTGTTATCACTATCATTATTATTATCATATTATTATTATTATTATTATTATTATTATTATTATTATTATTATTATCATTATTATTATTATTATTATTATTATTATTATTATCATTATTATTTTTATTATTATTATCATTATTGTTTTTGTTATTTTTATCATTATTATCTTTATTATTAGTGTTATTATTATTATGCAATATAGGGTTAATTATCATCATCGTCATTATTATTATTATTATTATTATTATTATTATTATTATCATTATTATAGTTATTATTGTCATTACCATTATCATTGCTATCATGATAGTTATCATCCTTGTTATTTTATCAATACTATTACAATTATTGTATTGTTATCAATATCATTATCATTATTATCATTATTGTTATCATTATTGTTATTTATTGCCATCATCACCATCACCATCATCATCATCATCATCATCATCATCATCATCACCATCACCATCCTCCTCCTCCTCCTCCTCATCATCATCATCACTATCACCATCATCATCATCATCATCACTATCACCATCATCATCATCATCACCACCACCACCATCATCATCATCATCATCATCATCATCAACATCATCAGCATCACCATCACCATCACCATCACCATCACTATCACCATCACCATCATCACCATCATCATCATCATCATCATCAAAATTAGGAATAAATAAAATTTTCATCAACCACTCAGACTGTTTATTTGTTCACCTGAAAGAATTCATCATAAATAATATGGTAGAATAGAGTTTTATTTCACGAGAAAAAAGAAAAAAAAAAATTGTTGAAACTCAGGATGCTTTGAGAATACCATTTAAAAGCGGGTAACATATCCTTGACCAATGCTTGAAAATTTGAGAGTAATAAAATAGATTCTATATAGTTTAAGATTATATATATACACACACAATCAGTATCCTTAAGGCTAACAGATCCTCGAGAAAAATCTATAACTAATATTGATTTTGCTGATTTATTTTCTGTTTAAAATCTAAAGGAATTTTTTATACCTAGATTTGACCCTTGACCTTTCTTATGAAATGATTATTTTTCGGGAGAGATATTTTTATGGAAAATATTTCCCTGAAGGTCTGTAACAAGGAGAAACTGTTATGATTTTTTTTTTTCTATTGAGAGACTATAATATCTTAAAAAAAATTCTACAACACTAAAATGCCCGAATTTATTCTTGTCCAGTAAATTCTATTAAAAGAAAAAAAAAAAAATATTCCGATAACTTCATTATAAAAAAGTTAAATAAAATTTCTGAAGATAATATATAACTTTCATAGATTATTTGATTTCTCTTACTTATATATCTATCTATTTATCTATTGGTATTTTTAACCGAGAATTATTGATTTTCGTTTCATATGTTAATTACGCTTATCATAATTTTTTTTATTATTTTTATAACTTTCTCTTTTACCTTCGATGTTATATATATTCTTCTATTTATAAATTAATTCAAATTATTGATAAAATGCCACATGTGTAAGATAAAGAACCAAAAATTTTAAAATAAAAAAATCGAAATCTCTTGAAAATAACGAAACAGAATGAATAAAAAAAAAAACGAAATCTCTTTCCCTCTTCACATGCAGTTCTCGCCTCGCAAATGTCGGAGAAAGATAATCAAAACAAATCTGATAAATGGAAACGCAAAGAAAATAAGATATACAGAAACACAGGTCACTAGAATAACGGAAATAATTGGATATTCCTCTTGGTGCTTCAAGGGCGTGGAGCTGAGGGGGACAGGGGGCGTGGCAGCCAGACAGGGGGCGTGGCAACAGGACAGGGGGCGTGGCAACAGGACAGGGGGCGTACCAACAGGACAGGGGGCGTGGTAGCAGGACAGGGGGCGTGGCAGGATAACAGGGGGGCGTGGCAGCAGGACAGAGGACGTGGCAGCAGGACAGAGGGCGTGGCAGGAGGACAGAGGGCGTGGCAGGAGGACCGAGGGCGTAGCAGGAGGACAGGGGGCGTGGCAGGAGGGCAGGGGGCGTGGCAGGAGGGCAGGGGGCGTGGCAGCAGGATAAGGAGGCGTGCCTTAATCAAGACCTCCGGCTCGAGGATGAGCTTGTTGACAGCAGACGCCATCTTGAATTTGTCCAGCGCCGGGAACGAAGCACGGCTGAGGGGAGAAAATCAAGAATTAATGATATTGTCACATTGTTTTAGCTGATGGTGTAACTACGTGTGTCATCCGTACTAGGAATTGAGAATTTAGTTAATATCTTATTTTGATAGGTGGTTGAATGAATGGCCTTACAAATGGGTAAACGATTATCAAAATAAATGCATAAACGCACACAGACACACACATACACATACACACACACACACACACACACACACAGACATATATATATATATATATGTATATATAAATATATATATATATATATATATATATATATATATATATATATAAACACACACACACACACTCACACACACACACACACACACACACACTCACACACACACACACACACACACACACACACACACACACACACACACACACACACATATATATATATATATATATATATATACATACACATATATATATATATATATATATATATATATATATATGTGTGTGTGTGTATATATGTATATCAATATATATAAACACACTTATATATATACATATATATATACATATATATATATATATATATATATATATATATATATATATATATATATATATATAAATATGTTATATATACACACACATTATATATGTGTGTGTATGCGTATATATATATATATGTGTGTGTCTATCTATCAATCTATCTGCTCATTCCCCCCTGCCCCCACACCCACCAGGAGCGGCACCGTGGGCGCGTCCGGCCAGACCGCCATCAGCTGCGTCGGGTCCGTGATGATGAAGCCCGTGTAGGGGTTGCACTGGTTGGGGGGGACGCAGTAGGTGCCGGCGCTGCAGGTCCCGCCCACCATGGGCATCATGCCGCCCATCATGCCTCCCATCATGCCCATGGGCTGCGGACTGGGCGGAGACACCAGGCCGATCGGGTTGCTGATGGGCACATTGGGCTGCGGGCGCGGGCGGCTGGGCTGCGGGCTGGGGCGGTTGTAGCCGGTCTGCGCGGGCGGCACGGGGCCCGCCTGGTTCACGATGGTGGGCTGCGAGTTGAAGCCGTTGTTGGCGTTGGGCGCGGGCCTCGGCGGGCGGGAGGGCGGCTGCGGCACGGGCCTCAGGGGGTTCTGGGGCACGGTGGGGCTCGCGTACCCTCCCGACGAGGGGCGGGACGTGGGGGGGCGCAGCTGAGGGCGGGCCGTCGGGCGCGGGAGGGGGCGCTGCGTCGGGATGGGGGCGGGAGGCTGCTGGAAGGTCGGGGGGGCCTGGGGGGCGGGGCGGGCCGGGAAGGGGAGGGGGGCGCTGGGGGGGTTCTGCACGGGGGGTGCGCTGAAGGAGGGCACGCCGCAGCACACCATGTTCGTGCCGCAGCTGCGGTACCTCGACGATATCTGCAAATGTAAAGGGAAATGAATAAGGATAGCGAGCACAAGACGAAAACAAATTTCCACAGAAAGCAAACTCGTCGCCTTTCCTTCTGCAGCGGAACTGCGTCTGGCGGCTGGAGTCCTACGCGCGCTCTATAAGCCCGCGAACGATGCAGCTGAGAGCTCGGGACTCACCTGCGCCGGGATCTCCTTGATCTGCTTGTTGATGGCGCCGGTGCCGTCCGTGATGACGAAGCCGTCGCGACACAGCTGCCAGTGCACGCACACGAAGTTAGCGGGGCAGATGCCCATGGGCGGCATCACCAGGTTGTTGTCGCTCACGGGCCGCGGCGGGCGGGCGGTCTGCGGGGCCTGCGGGACCGGGTTGAACGACGGTCTCTGCGGCTGCGGGGCCTGCGGGACCGGGTTGAACGACGGTCTCTGCGGCTGCGGGGCCTGCGGGACCGGGTTGAACGTGGGTCTCTGCGGCTGCGGGGCCTGCGGGACCGGGTTGAACGTGGGTCTCTGCGGCTGCGGGGCCTGCGGGACCGGGTTGAACGAGGGTCTCTGCGGCTGCGGAGGCTGTGGCTGGGCCGGAGGGCAGGCAGAGCCCCCGCAAGTGGTGATGGAGGCGGTGCAGCCGGTGCCTCCGCACGAAGAGTCCACGTTGGTCACGTGGTGTCCGGGCGGCACTTTGAAGGGGGAGTTGTCTCCCTCCCACCAGTACTGGCCCGACACACTCAGGGGCGGCTGGACGCAGCCGCTGCCCGCGCACCCGCCGCAGCCGCTACCGCCGCAGCTGAACGTCTGCTTCGTGAAGCGCTGACCACCGGAGCAGCCGCTTGAGCAGCCGCTGGAGGCAACCTGCCCGCACCCGCCGGAGCCGCAGCTGTTCCTTGTGAAGGGGTTGTTGTTGTTGTTGTTGGAGGGCGGGCCGTACGCCGCCGACGCCGCCACCAGCACCGCCAGCACTAGCGCGCGCATCTGCAAGAAAACATGGAATGTAATGAAGGCGTCAGGAGCCAGAGCGCGGGGAGAGGTTCCCGAGATGAACACCGGGCTTGTAACGATAAATAAGTAATAACACATTTTTAATCTGCATGACGTGTATTCTGCTGACCCACTGAATGCTAACCTATCTGTTTAAAGAGTCAGTTCCGAATAGAATAGAGACTGTCAATTGACCAAAAAGCACTGCCTCCAAATACACGAAATGCCTGCTAAGAAAATGGCAACAGGAATTAATTGCAAGACATTCCTTAAAAGGCCCTAAAATGTCAGACTGATAAAACCTCCATAAATAGGGAAAGGTAAAAAAGAGAAATGCAACAGCCATCACTCCGCATTATAAAAAAAGGAAAGAAAGAAAAAAGAGACAGAGAGAAAAAAAAGTCTAGTTAATAACAACTTTTTCAACCCCGTCGCAGATTTCCCGTTTTCTCTCCACTCGACCGATATAAAACCAACCAGGAATTTAGGAGTAACTGCAGCAAAAAATATTCCTCCCCCGGTAGAAGGAGTGGGGGAGGGATTGGTATCTCGTATCCTTATCTTAAT
>NC_061845.1:28853016-28855516 GCF_019202785.1 Penaeus chinensis
ATTTGGAATGTTGTTGGAATCGTTAGCTTATCGGTCTTACGTAATTCATTATCTTTATTCTGGTCTTTTTAGTTATCTGTTCTGTACCTTTTCCTCTCTTTCTCTTTTTTCCTAATCCTCCTGTTCTTTATTTTCGTCTCCATTTCCCTCCCTTGTTCTTTATCTTCGTCTCCCTTTTCCTCCCTCCTTGTTCTTCTCATCTCCTCCTCCCTCTTCCCCTCTTCCTGCCTCCGCTCACTCTTCCCTCCCCTCCCTCTACTCCCACCCACCCCCTCCCTTCGCCTTCCCTCCAACCCCTCCCTCTATCCCTTCCTTTATCCCTTATACTCCTTCCCATCACCTTCCCTTCCATTCCTCTTTCCCCCCTCCCTTCCACCCCCTCCCTTTCCCCACTCCCTTCCACCCCTCCTTTTCCCTCCCTTTCCCTCTTCCCTTCGACCCCCTCCCTTTCTCCTCCATCCCTTTTCCTTTCCCCTCTAACCCTTCCACCCTTCCACACCTCCCTTCCCCCCTCCTTCTACCCCTTCCACCCCCTTCTCCCCTCCCCTTCAACCCCTATTACCCCTCCCCACCCCCCTTCCAACCCTCCCCCCTGCCCTTCCCCACCCCCTCCCTCTACCCCCTCCCTCTACCCCTTCCCCTTCCCCTTCCACATCCCCCTCCCGCCCCCCTTCCCCCTTCCCCCCCGCCTCATTCAAGGATCAAGACGCGTTTCCAGCCATTAAGTTATCAGGGCCCCTCGTCTCCGGGTTCCTCCTCCGTCCTACTGCGCGGAAGATTATCTGAAGACGTCGATTTCATTCCTAAAAGACGATGGAGGAAGGGGGTGAAGGGGAGGAGGAAGGGGAGGGAAGGGGAGGGGAGGGGAGGAGGGAGGGGATGGGAGGGGAGGGGAGGAGGGAGGGGAGGAGGGAGGGGAGGGGAGGAGGGATAAGGAGGGAGGGGAGGGGAGGAGGGATGAGGAGGAGGGAGGGGAGGGGAGGAGGGATAAGGAGGAGGGAAGAGGGGAGAAGGAGGAAGGGAGAGTCGAGAAAGGAGGGAGAGGGATATAAAGAGGGGGAGTGGGAGGGGGAGGGAAAAGGGAGAGGGGAGAGGGGAGGGGAAGGAGGGATAAATAGGAGGATGAGGAAATGGGGAAAAAAGAGAAGAGGAGATAGAGAGATAGAGATAAAGAGAGAGAGAGAGAGAGAGAGAGAGAGAGAGAGAGAGAGAGAGAGAGAGAGAGAGAGAGAGAGAGAGAGAGAGAGAGAGAGAGAGAGAGAGAGAGAGAGAAAGAAAGAAGAGAGAGAAGAGAGAGAAAAACAGAGTCAAAGAGGGAGAGAAAGACAGAGACAGAGACAGACCAAGACAAAACGAAGAAAAAAAAACGAGACAGAGAGAGAAACACCAAAGATAAAAAATAAAAAAAAAAAAAAACAAGAAAAAGAAAGAAAGAAAGAGATAAGACTTGGGGAAGTACAAGAAGTAGGAGGAACATCTTCGAGGAACGAGAAAAAACGAACGAAAGGAGGAAGGAAGATGACCCACTTAGCTATCTCGTAGACAGCCTCCTTCGACCTAATCGGGAAGTCGGGGGGGGAGGGGTAGGAAGAGAGGGGGGGAGGGAGAAAGGGAGGAGGAGGAGGGAGAAAGGGGGGAGGGGGAGAAGGGGATGGTGGGGTGAAGAAAAGGGAAAAGAGTGGTTTGGAAAAGAGTCAATTTGTGCTTTTATCTGTATCTATAACAAAAAATATATATATTTAGATATCATTATTGAGGCAGAGAGAAAGAGAGAGAGATGGAGGGAGTGAGTGAGAGAAAAGAGATGGATAGATAGATAGATAGATAGATAGATAGATAGATAGATAGAGAGAGATAGAGAGAGAGAGAGAGAGAGAGAGAGAGCGAACGAGCGAGAGAGAAAGAGAGAGAAAGAGAGAGAGCGAGAGAAAGAGAAAGAAAGAGAGAGAAAGAGCAAAAAAGAAAAAACAGAAAGACAAACAAAAAAACAAAAAAACAAGACAATCACTTCAATACATGGCAACCCAATCACCTCGGACTCAGACCCTGTTAACACCTACACACTAACAACACCCTTCTATGAACACAAACAGACAGATTGGATAATCAACAGCCTAGTGATTGACAGGGAGTAAGATAGCTGACAGAGATGCTGACTAGTATATTAACTGATTGGTTTGTCAGCTCGTGGGTACCTGACGTAGCAGGGGGCTGACAAAGATGCAGCTGGTTAGTATATTAAAAGGATATCTGATCGTAGTGATTATGAACGTGTTTTTTTCTGATTCTTTTAATGGATACATCCTTTGATAAATGAACGAATAGATAAATAACTAATCACTCTAATTAATCAACCAATTAACCATTAGACAAATATGGTAAGTTAACGGAATGAAGATTATGATGTGAATAATGACGTTCATGTAGAAATAACAGAAAATTAAAAAGGACAATATAAGTATTAATAGTAGATAATGAAAGTATATAACTGCTACGAAAA
>NC_061845.1:28868016-28875516 GCF_019202785.1 Penaeus chinensis
TATATGTATATATATATATATCGACATACAACACATATAGGCATACGAATTCATCATCCATACGTGTCCGGGTATGTATCCCCGTGTCTTCCTCCTATCCGATACTTAACTGCGTCGACGTGTGTGCGAACAGCCCTGAATCCCGAACTGTTTCTAGCGTTTAAGGGCCTGAGCAACTTAGCCACGCCCAGGAAGTGCTGATGGAGGGGAGGCGGGGGGAGGGGGGTGGAACGGGGGGTGGGGGGGAGAGGCCGTGAAATGACGAAAAGAAATTGGCGGGTGGGAAGGAGGGGAGGGGGGTGAGGGGGAGAGGGGAAGTAAGGGGAGAGGGGGTGGGGTGAAGGGGAGGGGGTGGGGGTGAAGGTAAGGAAGGGGAGAGAGTGAGCGATAGGGTGATTGATAGGGTGAAGGGGAGAGGGTGAGGGATAGAGTGAAGGGGAGAGGGAGGAAGGGGAGGATGAAAAGGAGGGGAAGGAGGGGGAGGATAAAAGGAAGGGGGTGAAAGAGGGGCAGGGGGGGGGGGAGAGGCCATTAGGGAGGGGAGGTGGGGAGGAGGAAGCATCAAGGAGAGACACAGATTTATATTTTTTATCATTATCGCGATAATAATAATTATCATGATAATAATAATTAAAGTCGTAATGATCCTCATTACGACTATAATTATTAATATCATAATCATAGAGACTTTTACAGGATGGATCCTATTACTAGGAAATAGCATATTAATAAAAATCTCAAAACGACAAACTAAAAAAAGAAAAAGAAAAAGAAAATATATATACATATATATATGTATATATATATATATATATATATATATATATATATACATACATAAGAATTAACTAATCAAAAATATTTTCTTCTCAGCTCTTGATTAAGAAAAAAATAGATCTTAATTAAAGTAATCCAAAACCGTCTTAATTAATTGCTCAGGCTGTTGCAAAGAAAAAATATCCGTAAAGAAGTTTTATAATACAAATAATTTCTAAAGGTAACTGGTAACTATGAAAATTACCCGTTACTAAGGCCAACATAAAAGCTCCATATTTTATTATAAAATATTTATTAATTTCTGTTTTTGGTACTTTCAATATTTCCTATCTAATTTTTTTTAAACTGTATTTTTTCTTTGTGTTTTTGTTATTCCCATTTTTGTTATTATCTGTGTTCTTATTCTTGTTTTTTTTTACCGTGTTTTTATATTTAATTATTATTATTATCATTATTATCAGCAGCATTATAATTTGATTTGCATAATTATCATCATTATCTCTACTGCATTATTATCTTTAACGTTACTGTCATTCTTCTCATTATTATAATCAATACTGATACTATCATTATTATCATCGGTATTATTGTTAATGTTATTATGGTCAATGCAATAATGATAATAATAATGAGGGTAATATATATTATCTCTATCATTATCTCATTATCATTGGCATTATTACAGTTACAACTCATATTATTGTTATTATCATTAACATTACTATTATTATTATTATTACTATTTGTATTATTATCATCGTCAAGAAGAAGAAAAAGAAAAAGAAGAAAAAGTATAAGAAATATACATACTGCTCAAAAACTGGTTAAAAGATAGACAGTCATGCACTTATCAAAAGTCATGAGGTAAAGTCATGTGAATGTTAGAATAAGGAGTGTGTATTTCCTTTTCCTCCTTCACCCCGCCCCCCCCCCCTCCTCCTCTCGCCTTCCATATCCTCCTTAGAAATAATTTTCCATATTAATCTTAGTCGAAATTGATATTTGTGTCTTGTGTGTGTCTGTTTGTGTTTGCTTGTTTGAGTGTGTACGTTCAGCCACTATTTATATGACGTGATTCCCTAAACTTTCTTAAATATTACGAAACTACTAAAATAATAGATATATATATACAAAACGAAAACCTGTATTAACGAATGTATTATCAGTAGATAAGGAAACACATAATTCATGATTTTTTATGATGCATTTTCAAGAAGAATCTTTCAATTAGCCCGCGACTCTTAAGAAAATTATAAGACGTTGAGAGTGTTCTTACTTACAGTACATTCGAGTGACTAAAACACAGACATTTAAGGTCGAATGTGTACAGTGTGTGTGTTCGCGTTTCCCTGTTTTGTTACCATTGGCGATTAAAGATATGTTTATATCTTTAATCTTAAAAAAGTATGCCAACCTTAGTAGTAGTAGTAGAAGTAGTAGTAGTAGTAGTAGTAGTAGTAGAAGTAGTAGTCGTCGTTTCATAGTAATAGTAGTAATAGTAGTAGTAGTAATAATAAAATTCGTAGTAGTAGTAGTAGTAGTAGTAGTCATAGTTGCAGTAGTAGTAGAAGTAGTAGTCGTCGTTCCATAGTAAAAGTAGTAATAGTAGTAGTAGTAATAATAAAATTCGTAGTAGTAGTAGTAGTAGTAGTAGTCATAGTAGCAGTAGTAGTAGAAGTAGTAGTCATCGTTCCATAGTAAAAGTAGTAATAGTAGTAGTAGTAATAATAAAATTCGTAGTAGTAGTAGTAGTAGTAGTAGTCATAGTAGCAGTAGTAGTAGAAGTAGTAGTCGTCGTTCCATAGTAAAAGTAGTAATAGTAGTAGTAGTAATAATAAAATTCGTAGTAGTAGTAGTAGTAGTAGTAGTCATAGTAGCAGTAGTAGTAGAAGTAGTAGTCGTCGTTCCATAGTAAAAGTAGTAATAGTAGTAGTAGTAATAATAAAATTCGTAGTAGTAGTAGTAGTAGTAGTAGTAGTCATAGTAGCAGTAGTAGTAGAAGTAGTAGTCGTCGTTCCATAGTAAAAGTAGTAATAGTAGTAGTAGTAATAATAAAATTCGTAGTAGTAGTAGTAGTAGTAGTAGTCATAGTAGCAGTAGTAGTAGAAGTAGTAGTCGTCGTTCCATAGTAAAAGTAGTAATAGTAGTAGTAGTAATAATAAAATTCGTAGTAGTAGTAGTAGTAATAGTAGAAGTAGTAGTCGTCGTTCCATAGTAAAAGTAGTAATAGTAGTAGTAGTAATAATAAAATTCGTAGTAGTAGTAGTAGTAGTAGTCATAGTAGCAGTAGTAGTAGAAGTAGTAGTCGTCGTTCCATAGTAAAAGTAGTAATAGTAGTAGTAGTAATAATAAAATTCGTAGTAGTAGTAGTAGTAGTAGTCATAGTAGCAGTAGTAGTAGAAGTAGTAGTCGTCGTTCCATAGTAAAAGTAGTAATAGTAGTAGTAGTAATAATAAAATTCGTAGTAGTAGTAGTAGTAGTAGTAGTCATAGTAGCAGTAGTAGTAGAAGTAGTAGTCGTCGTTCCATAGTAAAAGTAGTAATAGTAGTAGTAGTAATAATAAAATTCGTAGTAGTAGTATTAGTAGTAGTAGTCATAGTAGCAGTAGTAGTAGAAGTAGTAGTCGTCGTTCCATAGTAAAAGTAGTAATAGTAGTAGTAGTAATAATAAAATTCGTAGTAGTAGTAGTAGTAGTATTAGTCATAGTAGCAGTAGTAGTAGAAGTAGTAGTCGTCGTTCCATAGTAAAAGTAGTAATAGTAGTAGTAGTAATAATAAATTCGTAGTAGTATAGTAGTATAGTCTAGAGCAGTAGTAGAGGAAGTAGGGAGTCGTCGTTTAAAAGTAAAAGTAAAATAGTGTAGAGTAATAATAGAATTCGTAGTGTAGTAGTGGGAGTCCCTGGAGCATAGTATAGAGTAGTAGTCGTCGTTTCTAGTAAAAGTAGTAAAGTTTAATAATTTTTAAGGGTTAGTAATAAATATTCTTATTTTTTAAAAATTAAAAAGTTAGAAAATTTAAAATTTTATTTTTAGTATTTTTTTTTTTTTTTAGGGGTTATATTTATAGTGAATTTTGTTTTTTTATATTTTAATTTTTAGATAATTCTAGTCATTAATTTATATATTTTAAATAATTTTTTAGTTTTTTTTAAATTTTTGTATTTTTTAATTTATTTTAATTTTATTTAGTTATTTTTAATTAGCGTTTTTGTAAGAAAATTTAATTTTTTTTTTTATTTTTGTAATAGAGAAGGAAAAGTATTAGTAGTAGTAATAATAGAATTCGTAGTAGCAGTAGTAGATGATGAGAATGATAACGATGATGAAGGAAAAACATAGAAAAAAGAAGAAAACGAAGACGAAGAATGATAATAAGAAAAAGAATATGAAAAATAAGAAGAATTAAAAAAAAAAAAGAATAAATAAACAAGTACGTAATATCCTAAAAGCTAAAAATATTTTAACTATTCTAATAAAGAAATAAACAGATTAGATATTCTACAAGCTGAAAATAGATGAAATATTTTAAGAGCTAAAAATAGATTAGAAATTTTCTAATAGACAAATAAATTAATCAAATATTCTAATAGATAAATAAATTAACTAAATGTTCTAATAAATAAAAATATTAAATAAATATTTTAATAGATAAATAAATTAAATATTCTAATAGATAAATGAATTAAATATTCTGATAGATAAATAAATTAACTAAATGTTCTAATAAATAAATATATTAACTAAATATTCTAATAGATAAATAAACTAAATATTCTAATAGATTAATAAATTAACTAATAAATTGAATAAAGCAAGAAACCGCGTTTTCCTCAAAACACGTGACTCACGAATTTCAATTTAAACTTAATTTAAATTTCGCTTAAAAATAACGAGAAGACGAACACCATTTCCTTCTCGCGGTTCTTGGAAGAGAAGGCGAAGAAGGGGAGGAAGAAAAGGAGGAGAAGAGGAGGAGGAAGAAGAAAAGGAGGAGGAGAAAAAGAAGGAGAGGAAGAAGGAGAAAAGGAGAAGGAGGAAGAAAAGGAGGAGAAGAGGAGGAGGAAGAAGAAAAGGAGGAGGAGAAAAAGAAGGAGAGGAAGAAGGAGAAAAGGAGAAGGAGGAAGAAGAAGAAGGAGAGGAAGAAGGAGAGAAAGAGGAGGAGGAGGAGGAGGAGGAAGAAGAAAAGGAGGAGGAGAAGAAGAAGGGGAGGAAGAAAAGGAGGAGAAGAGGAGGAGGAAGAAGAAAAGGAGGAGGAGAAAAAGAAGGAGAGGAAGAAGGAGAAAAGGAGAAGGAGGAAGAAGAAGAAGGAGAGGAAGAAGGAGAGAAGGAGGAGGAGGAGGAGGAGGAGGAAGAAGAAAAGGAGGAGGTGAAAAAGAAGGAGAGGAAGAAGGAGAAAAGGAGAAGGAGGAAGAAGAAGAAGGAGAGGAAGAAGGAGAGAAGGAGGAGGAGGAGGAGGAGGAGGAAGAAGAAAAGGAGGAGGGAGAAGAAGAAGGAGAGGAAGAAAAGGAGGAGAAGAGGAGGAGGAAGAAGAAAAGGAGGAGGAGAAAAAGAAGGAGAGGAAGAAGGAGAAAAGGAGAAGGAGGAAGAAGAAGAAGGAGAGGAAGAAGGAGAGAAGGAGGAGGAGGAGGAGGAGGAGGAAGAAGAAAAGGAGGAGAAGAAGAAGAAGGAGAGGAAGAAGGAGAAAAGGAGAGGGAGGAAGAAGAAGAAGGAGAGGAAGAAGGAGAGAAGGAGGAGGAGGAGGAGGGGGAGGAGGAAGAAGAAAAGGAGGAGGAGAAGAAGAAGGATAGGAAGAAGAAGAGAAGGAGGAGGAGGAGGAGGAGGAGGAAGAAGAAAAAGAGGAGGAGAAGAAGAAGGATAGGAAGAAGGAGAGAAGAAGGAGGAGGAAACAGAAGAAGGAGAGGAAGAAGGAGAGAAGGAGGAGGAGGAGGAGGAGGAGGAGGAAAAGGAGTAGGAGAAGAAGATGGAGAGGAAGAAGGAGAGAAGGAGCAGTAGGAAGAAGAAGATGGAGAGGAAGAAGGAGAGAAGGAGGAAGAGGAGGAGGAAGAAAAGGAGGAGGAGAAGAAGAAGGAGAGGAAAAAAAGGAGGAGATGAAGAAGAGAAGGAGGAGGAGGAGGAGGAGAAAGAAAATGAAGAGGGAGAAAAAGAAAAGGAGGAAAATGATAATGATGAAGAGGAAGAAAAGAAGATAATGAAGATGAAGAAGAGGAAAATGAGAAGAAAATGAGAAGAAGAAGAAGAAGAAGAAGAAGAAGGAGAAGAAGAAGAAGAATAGCAGAAGAAGAAAATGAGATTATGAATAAGATGAATAATAATAATAATAATAATAATAATAATAAGACAAAGAATAAGAAGAATAAGAAAAAAAAAGGAAGAATAAGAACAAGAAGAAGAAGAAGAAGAAGAAGAAGAAATAGGATGGTTAATAAGAAGATGACGACGACTACGACGACGAAGAAGAAGAAGAAGAAAAAGAAGAAAGAAGATGATTAATAAGATGAAGACGAAGAAGAAGACGAAAAAAGAAGAAGAAGGAAATAATAACAATAATGCCAACGAAAAGAGACAAGAAAGATGAAGATGAAGAACAACAACAAAAGATAAGAAGACAGCGCACGCGAACCCTCAAAATAATGGTTCCTTCATCTCGGTCCGCCATTGAAGGCTTCCTCGACCGCCGAGCACATCCGGGACTCTCGCGGTTGCCAGTGATGCCAGATCGAGACATTTTATTTTTTATTTATTTATTTTTCTTTTTATTGGTTGATTGATTTTTTTTTTGTGGTGAGGTTTTGTATTTTTTTTGTTTTTTTTTGGGGGGGGGGGATTTTGATTTTGAGGTAGGTGGATTTATTGAAGGAATTGTTGGATATCTTTTGGATTTTTTGATTTATTGATTGATTTCATTGAGAGAGAATATGTTTCTTTGCGCTTGTAATAAGGATTAAAGAAAGAAAAAAAAAAAGATGAAGAAAGAGAGAAAGAGAGAGAGAAAAAACATGCTGAGGTCAAAGTCGTGAGAGCTTCCTTGTATTTAGAGATGGTAAAGAAGATACGCGGTTACGCAAGTTTTTCTCTCTCCTGTCATGCGTGTCTGTGTGTGGGTGTTTGTGTGTGGGTGTCTGTCATGTCATGCATGTCTGTGTGTGTGTCTGTGGGTGTTTGTGTGTATGTGTGTGTGTCTGTGGGTGTTTGTGTGTATGTGTGTGTGTGTGGGTGTGTCTGTGTGTGTGTGTGTGTGTGTTTGTGTCTGTGTTTGGGTGTGTATGTGTGTGGGTGTTTGTGTGCATGTGTGTGTGTTTGTGTCTATGCTTGGGTGTGTATGTGTGTGGGTGGTTGTGTGTATGTGTGTGGATGTTTGTGTGTGTGTTTGGGTGTTTATGTGTATGTGTGTGGATGTTTGTGTGTTTGTGTGTGGGTGTTTATGTGTATGTGTGTATGTGAGTGGGCGTATTTGTGTATGTGGGTGGGAGTATGGGTGATCATGTGTTGGGAGTATGTATATATGTCTGTGGACGTATGTGCTTATGTGTGTAGCTGTATGTTTGTGTGTGTCTGTGTGCGGAATAAGTGTATATGTGTGTTTATATGTAGGCTTGCATATATGTGGGTGTATATGTTTCGTCATGTGGCTTATGTGGTTATCATTATTGGCTGAATCTTTAAATCGCACAAACACACGAATATACACTTACACACATCATGAAATACACCGAAACACACAC
>NC_061845.1:28908016-28915516 GCF_019202785.1 Penaeus chinensis
TTATAATAACGATAATGGTAATTATCATAATAACGATGACAATGATAATAATAGTAATAATAATAATAACAATGATAATGATAATAACAATAATGATAATGATAATAATAATAATAATGGGAATGATAATGATAATAATAACAACAACAGAAACAATAATGATAATGATAATAATAATAACAATAATAATAATAATAACAATAATAATAATAATAATAATAATAATAATAATAATAATGATAATAATGATAATAATGATTATAATAGTAATTATAATACTAGCAATAATAATAATAATAATAACGCTTATGATAATGATGATAATCATGATGACCATCATCACTATAACTTTTCATAATCCTTGCTTTCACCATCATAATCATCATCAATAATATTCATAGAAGCCACCCATTTCCATATTTAAATAGTTCATTTGCATAAAAGACTACGTAAAAGTTTTAAGACTCTCCTGCGGTTATTTTCCTTACAAATTAAAATATGTTTTAGTATGAGGATTTGTTCTTCGGGATTTTAAGTCATTTATTTGTCTATTTATCTATTATTATTATCATTATTATTGTTATTATAATTATAATGACAATAATGATGATAATAATGATAATAATGATAATAATGATAATAATGATAATAATACTAATAATAAAACTAATAATGATAATAGTAATAATAATGATATTGATATTAATGATTATAATAATCATTATTATTATCCTTATCATTATCATCATTATTATCATTGTTATTATCATTGTTATTGTTATTGTTATTATTTTGTATTATCATTATTAGTATCATTACTATGATAGTTATAGTTATTGTTATTGTTATCATTATCGTTATTATTGTTATTATTACTATTATCATTATTATCATTGCTATTAATATTATCATTATCATTATTATTATTATTATTATCATTATTACAATTATTACTATTATTACTATTATTATTATTATTATTATTATTATTATAATTGCTATTATTATTATCATTATTGTCATTATTATTACTACACTTATTAATATCATCACTGTTAATTTTATTATTAACAACAAGAACAACTGCACCCACCCCCAACAATAATAATAATAATGACAATGATAAAAATAAAAATAACAATGATAATGATAATTATAACAACAACAACAACAGCAATAATGGTGATAATGATAAAAATACTACGACTACTACTACTAATAATAATATTAGAAATTGTGATATTGATGATAACAGAAGTCACAATAACAACAAGAACAACGACAGCGACAGCAACAGCCTTGCAACCGAGCCGATGCCACGAGCCGATGACACGACCTGATGCCACGAGCCGATGCCACGAGCCGATGCCACGAGCCGATGCCACGAGCCGATGACGCGAGCAACGTGGCCCGTGCGTTCCGGGCGAAGGCGAGGCGAGGCGGAGGGAGCAGCGCGCCCGTCCGGCTTGGCCCGTCCCGCCGCCGGTCTGCAGTAGCTTTCCCGGCCCCCCGCTACCTGGCCGAGTCACTTCCAGTAGTCATGTAGTTGAGCTGGCAGACGGACGGCGAGCAGAGAGCGACCCGATATGGATCCTTCCGCCAGACCCGCTCACGTGACGAGAGGGAGTTGTGAGTTGCGGGGAGGGAGGGAGGGAGGGAATGGGGCCGAGGGGGAAGGGGAAGGGGCATGGGGAGAGGGAAGTGGTGTTTGCATGACCGCATTAACGGCGGCGCTTCGGTCGACGGTCGCCCCACTGTCTGCATGGAGCCAAGCAGGCAGGCAGGCAAGGTAGCTAGCTGGCTGGATGGCTGGCGAGCGCGGGCGTGTGTGTGCGTGTGTGTGTACGTGTGTGATACGCGCTCGTAGGAAGCACTCTCGGGCCTTAGTTTCTGCCGCTTTCTTCCGTCTCTCGCAGTTTCCTCTTAGACGCGGCGCCCGGTGTGATGTGTGAGGGAGGAGGAAGGGGAGGAGAAGAGCCTACGATTCCCCTCACCTGTTCAGTGTGAGGGAATGAGGAGGTGTGACGAGATTACTCTATGGTTAGTGTGTGCCATGCCTGGGACGAGGAGGAGGAGGAGGAGGAGGAGGAGGAAAGAGAATGCAGTTATTGAGAATTTGAAAATGTGGCATGAAGTGTTCAGACTTGGCTAAAGCGATAAATACACAAATACCCAACAATAATGAAGAGAATGCCTCTGCATAAACCACGAACAAAAAAGGTGAAGAAGGAAAAAAGGGGGGAAATAAAAATAAAATAAAGAACAAAAAACAAAAGCAAAAACGATGAAAATCAAAAGAAAACGAGTATGATAATGATGATAATAATTAGAAAAAAAGAAAGAGAGAGAGAGACCAAGACAGTGGTTGTGGTGATGACTTCAACTTTAAGATTTTAATGAGTTACTCCCCGATTTCTCAGAACAAAAGCAACGCCGACGTGGAATCGAGGCCGTGTTCAATGCTCTCGCACGGACCCCTCGACGGCCGCTGGCGCTACAGTTCAGCCGGGCCTTACGTGCATAGCCGGGCCGTGCACAGGCGAAAGGACGCGGCTGTACGTGCGCACGCCGTAATTAAGTATCTTCTTTATGCGTTTATGTAGCGTATTTTTTTTTTTTTTTTTTTTTTTTTCAGGACGGTTTGGAACGAGATCGGTATAACTCGTCTGAGCACGTTACTGTTTATTGATTCTTGGCAACTAAGCATAAAGTTTGTCCCCTCCCTCTCCCCTCTTACCTTGCCCCCTCTCCCTTCTCCCCCTCTCTCCCCCGCTCTCTACTCCCACCCCCTCTCCGTCTGCAAATATGTATAATGTGTCACGTGTCCCCTCTATGTGTCCTGTCCACGAGATCATTATTGCACCCCATTATTGCACCAGTTTCGACTCAATTTTAACAATCTTTACTCCGGCTCTCCCTCTCCTTCTCCTTTTTTTCCTCCTAATCTGCTTTCATTTACGGAATCGCTCTTTTTTTATACCAAAAAAAAAAAAAAGCTTAAGAACCGCCATTTTTTTTTTTTTTTTTTTTTTATGCATCTTCTCAGTATTTGAACAAAACGAGTGAAAACGAAGTGAAGTTAACACACGCGAAGTTCTCTTTTCTCGCTCACTTTTTTGGGGGCCGAAGATTTCACTATATCTTTTTTTCCTTGCTCCCTCTCTTACTTTTTTGGGGGGGTATTTTGTCTCGCCATTATCCTTCAGCGTCTCTTCACTCTTCGCTTCTTTACCTCTTTTTTTCGTTCTTTTTTTCGTTGAGGCTTTCATGTCCCTCTTTTATTGATTGTTGCTGTTACTCATTTCTTATTCTTGGCTGAGATGGACGCGGTTCGTTTCCTATTCTTGTGTATTATGCCTTATTCTCTCGGCGTTTCTTTGTTTTTGTCTGTGGCTGTCTGTCTGCCCGTCTGTCTGTCTGTCTGTCTGTCTGTCTGTCGGTGTGCCTGTCTGTATGTGTGCCTGTCTGTCTGTATCTCTCTCTCTCTCTCTCTCTCTCTCTCTCTCTCTCTCTCTCTCTCTCTCTCTCTCTCTCTCTCTCTCTCTCTCTCTCTCTCTCTCCCTCTCTCTCTCTCTCTCCTTCAGCCTGTTTGTCATTCTATCGGCCTGTTCGTTTCTGTCTTTCTGGCTCCTCCCCCCCCTCTCGCTCTGTCTATCTCTCTCTCTTTCTCTCCCTCTTTTCTCTTTCTCCCTCCCTATCTGTCTGTCTGTCAGTTTATCTTTCTGTCCTCTCCCTCTCTCTTTCTTCATCACTCGGTCCTCTCCCTCTTTCTCCCTCTCTCTATTCCACTTTCTCCCCCTCCCCTTCCCCCTTGTTCACCCACCCCCCACCCCTCCTCTAAGTAAATGTCACCTCAATGCCTCCATAGAACAACACTCACAAGAACAATTTTCACTTGACACAGAGATCACGCGATTCCCTCCCCCCCCCCCCTTTCCCCTCCTCCCCTTCACCCCTTTCGATTCCCCCCCTCCCCTCCCTGCCCCCTTAAATTTCACTCCTTCGACCACCCCTCTCCCTGTACCCCACCCCTATACCTCCCGCTCTCCCCTCCCCCCTCCCGTCCCCCTCCCTTCCACCCTCCCCTGTCCCCTTCCTATGCGGCCCTCCCCTGCCTCCCCCCACCCCCCACCCCCAAGTTTGCGTCAATCTTTCGACTAAAACTTTTGGTTGAAGCTCGGCAGCATTTTTTAATTTTTGTCTTTTTTTCGATTTTTATAAGTAATCACGTTTTCTTTCGTTTGTCTTTGCTCAGGATCTTTGGTGGATTTGCTCTGTTAAATCTGCATATACATTTTTTTTTGTTATTTTTTTTTCAGAAACCAAAATTCTGACTAAGACATTTTTTTCGGTTTTAATTTAAATTTCTTTTTCAGAGTTGATTAATTAACAGAAAAAAAGAAAACAGATAATAAAGATAAAAAAAAAAAAAAAAACTGAAGTAAATTTGTGATCCAGAAAGCATACTTTAGCTTTTCTGAAATGAGAGCTGGATGATTAGTGAAAAAAAAAATAGTGTTGAGGATTATTTGTGCGATTCTGCATAATCACTTAACCCTTAGGAATCCAGCCAAAGAAACAGGATATAAGAGAAGAGGGGGAAGAAATAACGAAAGAGTGACATAGAGGAAATAGATTAAAATAGGGGAAAAAATTAAAGGAAAGGTTGAAGTAAGAAAGAGGGAGAAAAAAAGATCGAGAGAGAGAGAGAATGAAGTTAAAGAAGGGAGGAAATTAGATCGAGAGAGAAGAGAAGGAGAGAGAGGGGGGAAAGGAGACGAGAGAGGTACACAGAAGGAAGAAGGACGAAAAGGACGAGAGAAAGACAGAAGACATCGGAGGGGGGAGGAGGGAAAAATCGAAAGCGAGACACAAGCACGACTGCTGACGACTGAGCGTGAGAGCGAGACAAAGTGTGCGTCCGGGGCGATGTGGAGGGACGTTTTCTCCTATTGATTGAGCTCCGAGCACGTGAGATCCAGGTATTCGGGACGCTTCGAATTCTCCCGTCACGCGAACTCCCCGACGTTCCCTCTGCGCCAGTCTTCCTCCTCCGGGACGCCCCTTAGACCTCCGGCCCTCCCGCCTCTCGCCCTGTCGCAAGTGACGAGGAAATTACTTCTGGCGGCAG
Source organism: Penaeus chinensis (assembly GCF_019202785.1). Taxonomy (NCBI): domain Eukaryota; kingdom Metazoa; phylum Arthropoda; class Malacostraca; order Decapoda; family Penaeidae; genus Penaeus; species Penaeus chinensis. Next base: position 28,913,148 of record NC_061845.1, read on the forward strand.
CGGGAGACTTCTGAGTCGAAGTTAAAGACGACCTTCCGGCCTCCGCGGGTATTTTGAGGCCGACGGATTTAGCATCAAAGCGCCGCGGGAGGAGGCGCCGGGGCTCGTGCGCCGGCCGGCTGGGTAGCGAAGGGCGCGAATGAGGACAGGATACGGTGCCTCCTGTTCTCGGCTTTCGTGGTTGATGTGAACCCTGGGCTGTTATGACTTTATTGGACAACTAGCGTGATGATTTTGATGTTGTTTTTTTTAGATATATCAGCCGTCTGTTGCCATTGCTAAGGGAGGTTTAAGGCAACAGAGGACAATCTGCGCCTCCTTCGGTGATACAACCTACCGTCGCAGTTTCTATCGGTGTCGCAACCCGGCCGGCGTCTGTCCGACGTTTCCTTCCCCTCGAAGGCCTCCGGGCGCCGATGATCGGAGGCGGACGAAGGCCTCCTGCATGACCTCCGGCCACTCGTCCTTCCCCCATGAGTAGGATCAGGCCCCTAAAGTCCAGCAAGAGTTCCTCGAGCTCGTGCCAGCCCGTGACGCTGCGCGGGATGGCGAGCAACGGCGCCGGCGAGGGCGAGGCGGCCGGCCCGTCGCCCTCCACCGCCACCACCGCCTTCACGCCCGGCGCCTCGGCCTCGAAGTGCTCGGCGGGCGCCTTCGAGGCTGAAGCCAGCGGCTTCGGCACCGTCAATCCGCTCTTCCTCGACACCGACGACGAGTGTCTGCCCGACAACCTGCCGGCGCCGCTGCGGCCCACGATCCCCGCCAGCCAGTCCATGCCCTCCATCTCGCAGGGCCTCGCGGCCTCCCCGCTCGAGTCGTCCGCCGAGTGCTTCGCCGCCGCCGCCGCCGCCGACAGCAGCCCGCACTCTCCCGTGACGCCCAACCTCACGCCGCCCCCCAACACGCCGCTCTCGCCCCTCTCGACGCCCTCCAGCCCAAAGCGGCGGAAGAGCCCGACGTCGGGGCAGACGCCGGACCCCAACCCGCTGAGCCCCGACCTGGTTCCGCCCCCCAACACGCCGCTGTCGCCTGGCTCCTACCCGGCCAGCCCGCACCAGAGCCTCGGCCTGCCCATCAACAAGGACGAGACGGGCTACCTGCAGAACGCCAGCCCCGGGAGCAACGGGCCCCTCGACAACATCCTCAGCCCCGACCCCGTGGACCTGACCAACCTCCGGCCGCTCGCGGGCGACGCCTTCGCCGCGGACTGCAAGATGCCACGCAAGCTCTTCCTAACAGACAACATGAATAAGGCGGAGGCCGTGATCAAGGAGCTGGTGACGCTGGGCAACGGCGTCTACGACGAGAGCAGCCATGACCGGAACGGCAACCGACCGCCGGCGCCGAAGCGGTTCCACGAACACCTGGTGAAGTCGGGCGACTGGAGCGCCCTGCAGGACCGAGAGAAACGCATCGCCGCCTGCTGGAACCACACCCTGCACGAGGAGCATAAGCACAGCCCTTCCAAGAACGCGCTTCCCCTCTCCGAGAACAGGGTGCAGAAGTCCTCCAACGGCCCCGTCACGAAGGGCAAGCACGGCGCGCAGAAGCAAAGCGACAAGAAGAGGGCCAGCAAGACCTCCGCCGCCAACGAAAGGAAGCCACTCCTTCTCGAGCAGCGAAGGGGGTGGGACTTCAAGCAAGGGACACGCTACAGGAAGCTCAAAATCCCAATGATTGACGACGACGACGACAACTACAGGAAGCCTGACTCGCCCAGGAGCAGCTCATCCTCGTCCTTCTCCCTCGACATACTAAGTAAGTGACGATGTATTCTTAGGTGGACTTCATTATACAGAGAGTGTACCCTGCTTTTACGTTTTACTTGCCGTTCATTGTCTCCACTTTTTGCTTACAAGCTACTTTCATTTAGCTAAATGTCTGTGGACAATAGCATTTGTAACAATTGTGCAAAGCATGAATTTAATGTTGTGCATATGTAATGTATAAAGTTCCTATTATTTGCATTATTCATTGGCATTTCTCTCCGAATAGTAATATTACGGCATGTTACTTAATCTGTAGGTCAGCGGAAGCGATATTGCCAAGGTACGCCATTCCAATAAATGTCATTGATTCGTGTGTGTTATATATATATATATATATATATATATATATATATATATATATATATAGAGAGAGAGAGAGAGAGAGAGAGAGAGTGAGAGGATGGGGAGAACGAAGGTGAGAGCAAAAGAGAGAGAGAGGGGGGGGGGGGGCAAAATGAGAGCGAGAGAGAGTGAGTGAGTAAGTGAGTGATTGAGTGAATGGGTGGGAGAGAGAGAGAGAGAGGGAGAGAGAGAGAGAGAGAGAGAGAGAGAGAGAGAGAGAGAGAGAGAGAGAGAGAGAGAGAGAGAGAGAGAGAGAGA
>NC_061845.1:28920516-28930516 GCF_019202785.1 Penaeus chinensis
TCATAATTGTTTAAAAAATCATTATCATCATTATTGTTGTAATTTATATTTTTACTCTTATTATTATCATTGTTATCATTATCTTTGTAATTACTGTTATTGTTATTAATGTTATTATTATCCTTATTAGTATTTTCATTATCATTGTTACCGCTTTGATCGTTATTATTATTATTATTATCCTTGCTATTATCATTATTATTATCATAAGTATTATCCTTATTATTATTACTATAATTATTATTAATAGTATTATTGTTGTTATTATTATTATCATTATCATTATCATTATCATTATTATTATTATTATTATTACTATTATTATTATTATTATTGTTATCATTATCATTAATTATTATTGTCAATATTATTATTACTATTATCATTATCATTAGTATTATTATCAATATTGTTATAAGTATTATTTTCATTTAGATTATTAGCAGTATCATTATCATTACTATTATCATTATCATTATCATCATTGTGATGTTGACGATGGTGATAATTATTATTATAATTATCACATTTTAAAAATTAATATTGTGATCACTGTTATCATTATAGCCATCGACGTTCTTTTCAAAAATATTTATATTTTCAGTTGTTATTATTTACATTATTATTATTATTATTATCATCATAATTATTATTATCATCATCATTATTATCATTGCTACTGTTATTATTATCAAAATTATTATTATTGTTAATTTTGCTATCATTGATATCATTAATGTCATTATTATCATAATCATTACCATCATGATTATTACCATAATAATAATAATAATAATAATAATAATAATAATAATAACAATAATAATAATAATGATAATAATAATAATAATAATAATAACAATAATGATAATAATAATGATAAAGATGATAATGGTAACAATAATATTATTATGATTTATTTTATTATTATCAGCATTTTTAGTATTATTGCTATTATCATTATCATTATTAATTTCAACACCATGATTGTTATTATAACTTTTATTAATATATATTTTTCTATTATCGTTATAGATGCTATTGTTGTTATTGTTATTATCATAAATAATTTATTTGTCTTATTCTTGTCATTATTCTTATTCTCTATTATTTTTATTATTATATTTTTATCATTATTATCATATCAATATCATTTTCACGTTATCGCTATTATCTTTATAATGATTTAATTGACATTATTATCATTACTGACAATTGGTGACAGCACTTGTAAAGTAAAAGTGGCAGAGGTAATAATAACAGTAATATTATCATTATTAGCATTACTATTACTAGTAAACACTAAAACATCATCATCATTATCATCATCTTCGTCGTCGTCATCGTCGTCATCGTCATTATATAATTCTAATCACTATCAAATCACTATCATCATCATCACAACCTCACAATCATCACCATAACTACCATCATCATCATTACCATCATCATCAGCTTCATCATCTTCTATCGTATCAACATTCACCTTCCTTGCACGCCTTTATTGCAAGCCTCCTGCCCTTTGAGTTGCAGATGATTGCATAAATCGCCTTAGCTTGATGTTGACCTATTTTGGAGGGGGAAGTCGGTAGGGGGAGGAGGAGGGGAGAAGGGGGGATGCGTGCTTGCTTGTGCGTATGTGTGTGTGCGTATGTGTGTGTGCGCGCGGGTGTGTGTGTGTGTGTGTGTGTGTGTGTGCGTGTTTGCATGTGGGGGTTGTGGGTGGGTGGGGGTGTGTTTGCGTGTCTATATATGCTCTTGAATATACATGACCCAGAATACGAACACAAGCTCTGAATATGTATCTGTACCTCTACACCTGTACGTACGTGTCCTTATCCGCGTGATTACGTACCATAACATTACTATACTTCGTATATCGTATATCTCCACACATCTACCAATCACAATCCTTCTTTCAGCCAAGTATCGACCTCCTGACCAATCAATGAACGAGACGAGACTGCCTTAATATTTTACTGATTGTTTGTGACGTGGTCGCCTCTGGATCGATCTGTCTCAACTACGATTTCATCTCCACGGCGAGATCACGATAAGGGGGGGGGTGGGGGTGGGGTGAGGAGGGAGCGTTAGTGTAAGAATGAAAATAAAATATCATCATCATTACCTTCTGTGACTGTTGAGGGAAATTGTAAGATGTATGAGATGAATTAGATGGTATGAATGGATTACAAAGGATGGAAGTGAATGATATACAAATAAGTTACTTGATAATAACAAAAGACTTACAAATATATAGATAAAGGCAGAACAAAAAATTCATGTTATATATTTTTTCTATCTATTGATGTACGTATTAATGATAAAAATGTATAATAATATTAAACACACTTTTTAGATAACTAACGAAACCTAACAATTACAATTCACCTTACATGTGAAAACTATTTTTGAAAACCGACCTTTCAAAATAACCACAAAAAAAAAAAAAAAAACTCGATAGAAAAATAGGATATAAAAAGGGACTTTATAATTTCTCTCTCTTTCTCTGTCTCTTTCCTTTTCTCTCTCTCTCTCTCTCTCTCTCTCTCTCTCTCTCTCTCTCTCTATCTCTTTCCATTTCTTACTCTGTTTCTCTGTGTCTCTCTGTTTCTCTCTTTCTCTCTCGCTCTCTCTCTCTCTCTCTCCCCCCCCCCCCCCCCCCCTCTCTCTCTCTCTCTCTCTCTCTTTCTCTCTCGCTCTCTCTCTCAATCTCTTTCTCTCTCTCTCTCTCTCTCTCTCTCTCTTTCTCTCTCTCTCTCTCTCTCTCTCTCTCTCTCGCTCTTTCTCTCTCTCTCTCTCTCTCTCTTTCTCTCTCTCTCTTTCTCTCTCTCTCTCTCTCCCTCTTTCCCTCTCTCTCTTTATCTCTCTCTCTCTCTTTAGAAAAACAAGACACGGATACTGTCTTTCTGTTTCGAAGACTTAATGCAGGATAATTGCAGTTGGGATTAATTGCATGAAAACACGGGAAAAATCGTAGCTTCCTGGCAGTGACTTAGACCGAGTCTTTTTGGGGAGAAACAGTTATCTAAATTCTCTGTTTACTTTACATCTTTCTTTTCTTTTTCTGTCTTTCTTTCTTTCGTTTCCTTTCTCTGTCTTTCTGGAACCGTTATCTTTTCTGTTTCTTTTCTTTGTCTTTTTGAAGACATTATTATTATTTTTCTTGTCTCCTCTTCTTCGTTTCATAAAGTTTTCTACATCAGTTTCTCTCAAAATATAATATTTGCAAAGAAAACGAACGCAAAGAGAAGAGGATAAAGAAGACAACGAAAAGAAGAAGAAGAAAAATAAGAGAAAATAGACAGAGGGAAAGATAATTAAAAACAAGAAGAAGATAACTAATAATTATAATAGTTATAATAATAAAAATGATAATAATAATAAAAAAAGGAGAAGACGAACAAGGAGAAGAACAAAACTAAAAAAGAAAGAAGAAAAAATAAGAACAAAATTAAGAGAGAGAGAAAGGAAGGAAGAAAGAAAGAAAGAAAGAGAGAAAGAAAGAAAGAAAGAAAGAAAGAGAGAAAGATAGAAAGAGAGAAAGAAAGAAAGAAAGAGAGAAAGAAAGAAAGAAAGAAAAAAGAAAGAAAGAAAGAAAGAAAGAGAGAAAGAAAGAAAGAGAGAAAGAAAGAAAGAAAGAAAGAAAGAAAGAAAGAGAGAAAGAAAGAAAAAAGGAGAGAGAGAGAGAAAGAGATAAAGAAAGAGAAAAAGAAAGAAAGAGAGAAGGAAAGAAAGAAAGAAAGAAAGAAAAAGAGAAAGAAAGAAATAAAGAAAAGAAAGAAATAAAGAACGAGAGAAAGACAGAGAGAGAGAAATAAAGAAAGAAAGAAAGAGAGAAAGAAAGAAAGCAATAAAGCAAGAAAGAAAGAAAGAGAGAAAGAAAGAAAGAAATCAGCAGCAACAAGAACGGAGAAAAACATGGATAAAGATTCAGGCCATTATCAAGTGTACGTTTAACCCGTCGCATGAGAAGCTCAGCAAGGGCTTCCAGGAAGACGCATGACTCGCGAAGAGGAGAGGAGGAGGGAGGGAGGGAGGGAGGGAAGGGAGGGAGGGAGGGAGGGAGGGAGGGAGGAAGGGAGGGAGGGAGGGAGGGAGGGAAGACGCATGACTCGGGAAGAGGAGAGGAGGAGGGAGGGAGGGAGGGAGGGAGGGAGGGAGGGAGGGAGGAAGGAAGGAGGGTAGGAGGGAAAGGAGGGAGGGAGGGAGGGAAGGGAGGGAGGGAGGGAGGGAGGGAGGGAGGGAGGGAGGGAAGGAGGAGGGAGGGAGGGAGGGAGGGAGGGAGGAAGGGAGGGAGGGAGGGAGGGAGGGAAGACGCATGACTCGGGAAGAGGAGAGGAGGAGAGAGGGAGGGAGGGAGGGAGGGAGGGAGGAAGGAAGGAGGGTAGGAGGGAAAGGAGGGAGGGAGGGAGGGAAGGGGGAGAGAGGGTAGGAGGGAGGGAGGGTAGGAGGGTAGGGAAGGGAAAGAGCAAGGAGGCAGGAAGGGAGGGAGGGTAGGAGGGAAGGGAGAGAGGAAGAAGGGAAGGAGGGAAGGAGGGAGCGGGAAGGGAGGGAGGGAGGGAGGGAAAGAGGGAAGGAGTGTGGGAGGGAAGGAGGGAGCGGGAAGGGAGGGAGTGTGGGAGGGAAGGGAGAGGAAGGAGGGAGGGAGGGAGGGAGGGAGGGAGGATGGAGGGAGGGAGGGAGGGAGGGAGGGAGGGAGAGGAGTGGGGAGCGTGAAGGGAGGGAGGGAAGGGAGAGAGGAAGGAAGGAGGGTAGGAGGGAAAGGAGGGAAGGAGGGAGGGAAGGGGGAGAGAGGGTAGGAGGGAGGGAGGGAAGACGCATGACTCGGGAAGAGGAGAGGAGGAGGGAGGGAGGGAGGGAGGGAGGGAGGGAGGGAGGAAGGAAGGAGGGTAGGAGGGAAAGGAGGGAGGGAGGGAGGGAAGGGGGAGAGAGGGTAGGAGGGAGGGAGGGTAGGAGGGTAGGGAAGGGAAAGAGCAAGGAGGCAGGAAGGGAGGGAGGGTAGGAGGGAAGGGAGAGGAAGGAGGGAGGGAGGGAGGGAGGGAGGGAAGGATGGAGGGAGGGAGGGAAGGAGGGAGGGAGGGAGAAAAGTGGGGAGCGTGAAGGGAGGGAGGGAAGGGAGAGAGGAAGGGAGAGAGGAAGGGAGGGAGAGAGAGAGAGAGAGAAGAGAGAAAGAGAGAGAGAGCGAGAGAGAGAGAGAGAGAGAGAGAGAGAGAGAGCGAGAGAGAGAGAGAGAGAGAGAGAGAGAGAGAGAGAGAAAGAGAGAGAGAGAGAGAGAGGAGAGAGAGAGAGAGAGAGAGAGAGAGAGAGAGAGAGAGAGAGAGAGAGAGAGAGAGAGAGAGAGAGAGAGAGAGAGAGAGAGAGGGGGGGGGAGAGAGAGAGAGAGAGAGAGAGAGAGAGAGAGAGAGAGAGAGAGAGAGAGAGAGAGAGAGAGAGAGAGAGAGAGAGAGAGAGAGAGAGAGAGAGAAAGATTTAAGAGATGGGAAAAGTAAGGGAGTCAGCCCATTTTCTGGAAGTTCCAGGGAAGAGGGTGAGAGGAAAAGAGGGGAGAGAAGAAGAAGAAAAGAAAAAATAGAGAATGAGTCACATAAAGGATAAGGGTACGAAGGAGGGACGAAGGAGGGAGGGAGGGACAGAGAGAGAAATTGGGAGAGACAGAGAGCGAGAGATGGATAGATAGATAAGTAGATAGAAAGAGAGGAATAGGTAGATAGATAGATTGACAGAGAAATGGACTGACAGATTTAAACATAGATGGAGAGATAAATAGACAGAAATAGACAGATTGAGAGGGGAGAGAGGAGAGAGAGAGAGAGAGAGAGAGAGAGAGAGAGAGAGAGAGAGAGAGAGAGAGAGAGAGAGAGAGAGAGAGAGAGAGAGAGAAGGTAGAAGAAAGAGAGACAGAGATAGAAAGAAACACAGAAAGAAAGAGACATAGAGAGAAAGAGAGAAAAAAAAGCCCAAGAGAGATAGAGAAAAAAGAAAAGAAATAGAAAGAGAGAGGCAGACAGAAAGAACGAAAAAAACAAAACAGGGACAGAGACTAAAAAAGAGAGAAAAAAAAGAAAAACGGAGACAGAAAAAAGAAAAAGAAAGAGAGACAGAGGCAGAGACTGAGAAAGATAGAAAAGAAAAGAAAAGAAAAAACAAAAGGGTGACGCCCACAACTGACACCCAAAAGGCATTCAAAGAGAGAGAGAGAGAGAGAGAGAGAGAGAGAGAGAGAGAGAGAGAGAGAGAGAGAGAGAGAGAGAGAGAGAGAGAGAGAGAGAGAGAGAGAGAGAGAGAGAGAGAGAGAGAGAGAGAGAGAGAGAGAGAGAGAGAGAAGAGAGAGAGAGAGAGACAGAGAGAGAGAGAGAGTGAGAGAGAGAGAGAGAAAGCTAGATAGATAGACAGAGAAAATGAAAGAGCGAGAAAGAGAAGTGGAGAAGAGAAGGGGAACAAAAAAGAACAAAAGCAGAACATACTTACCATAAAGAGATAGATATAGACGAATGAAAGAAAGGTAAAAACAGAACAAAAAACAAACAAACTGAAAACCGAGAGAGGAGAGAGAATATTCCAGAATATGAATTAAACTCTACATCAACAACAACATTTGTAGCAATAGTTAGGTTGTTACTACTATTATCATCTGCATTACCACATATTTTTTTTATTTTATTTACTGCATTATCTGTATAATTAATGCCACTCTCGTTACTCGTATTACTAATGGTTATATTTTTCAGTATCTTTATAATTAACAGTAATACATATAGCAATGTTGCAATCGAGTCTTCCTCACGCGAGTTCGAGTCCTCGATATCCCCATTTGAGTCCTCAGCATCCTCATCCTCATCCTGATTTTCATCCTTCTTCTCATCCTGATTTTCCTCCTTATCCTCATCCTGATTTCCCTCCTTCTTCTCATCCTGATTTTCATTCTGATTTTCCTCCTTATCCTCATCCTGATTTTCCTCCTTATCCTCATCCTGATTTTCATCCTCATCCTCATCCTGATTTTCCTCCTTATCCTCATTCTGATTTTGCTCCTTATCCTCATCCTGATTTTCATCCTCATCCTCATCCTGATTTTCATCCTTATCCTCATCCTGATTTCCCTCCTTATCCTCATCCTGATTTTCCTCCTTATCCTCATTCTAATTTTGCTCCTTATCCTCATCCTGATTTTCATCCTCATCCTCATCCTGATTTTCATCCTTATCCTCATCCTGATTTCCCTCCTTATCCTCATCCTGATTTTCCTCCTCATCCTCATCCTGATTTCCCTCCTTATCCTCATCCTGATTTTCATCCTCATCCTCATCCTGATTTTCATCCTTATCCTCATCCTGATTTCCCTCCTTATCCTCATCCTGATTTTCATCCTTCGTCTCATCCTGATTTCCCTCCTTATCCTCATCCTGATTTTCCTCCTTATCCTCATTCTGATTTTGCTCCTTATCCTCATCCTTTTCTGAGTTAGAACCTGGTCCCTTATGTAACAAACGCACAAATAACTAGATTTCTTACGTAAATTACATATTGCTTTTCCCACTTACAGTGTATTTTTGGTTCAAGTGAAACACCTATTGATCATCAGGTAATACTACAGTTCTTAAGACAATGTTTTGAAGCCTAAACTTTATGCAGTCGTAGGCTTCCAACATTTAGTATAGTCATTTACCTAACTGTTGGTTCTAGCTTAGTGAATGTATGTTACTTTATATTTATGGTGTAATGTGAGCAATTTTTGCCGAGGCATATGTATGTACTAAGGACAATACTGACGAATGGATATTGACAGTAACCCACGCATTATAGTAGTGACAAATGACAATCTTACGGTCTTCATTCTTTATTTTTTTCTCAACTAAAGTCTTGTAAAAAATATTAAGTAAACCATATTTGAAGCTGAAGTTCGTTTGTTATGTTAATGAGTGATGGATAGACTGGTGTTAGTGTAAAAAATGCAAAAGTGTGATTTGTAATGATTACAGATAATTTACCAGTTATCAATGATATTTCGCCATTAAAAGCGAGGAATTTGAGAATGTCATCGTCATCGAGCAAGTGTTGCCTTTTCGTTTGATAATTACGATATCGATTTTGAGTACGTGGTGCCCCTTAGCCCATAACAAGCATAAGACTGTAAAGTGTTAGAAAAATTAGACTTAAGTAGGAGAGGCCTTGTGAAGCGTGTTGATATCCTAGTGTTGTCCTTTAGTTGTAAGATGTATAATGTACATCCTGTAGGAGAAAGAGTGTATTGTAGAACTGTCTGTGATATGTAGTTGGTACCTGCGTGGGAAGGGGTGCTTGAAGAAGTCTTATTGTGGGTATGTAGTATATTTATGAGTGTGTGCCTCGGTGTTTCTGGTGTTGGTAAGTTAGATGAATATTATTTTTTTTCTGATTGTGGTTCTTTGTGTTTTTATGTATCATTTTGTAATCTGTATGACTGCATGTTGCTTGGGTGTATATTTCACAGCAGGTTTACGTGTGCTGCTATGTCAGAAGTCTTGGTATAATTGTTGAAAATAATCAAGCAGCTTTAGAATATACTTTTTCATGTTTGTTGGCGTTGGATTGTGTGTTTGGACCTCACACTGCAGAATAGCACTATTGGTAGCACGAGTGTACTATAAGCTGTTCCACGTTGGGATTGCGTCAAGTACTTTATTCTTCAAGTACCTCAAAGTATAATTAGCTTTGTGATGGTATACCGTGAATCATCATCATGAAACGGAATGGCCATTGGGCTGATCAGCCGTAGCATCCCATGCAGATTTCCTCCAAAAGAAACGGTACTTTATTTCTGTTGTAGATTCATATTTGGGTGTTTAAATTTCAGGTCGAATGAAAAGCATTTCCTTGTTTATTGGAGTAGGTGGTGAATATAACTGGGCTTTCGAAATGTCTGAATGGTTTGGTTTACGTTTATCGGGTCTGAAGTTCTTCTGCTGTCTGTGATCTCTGTGTTCTTCAAAGTTCTTGAGCGTGATTTTGAAGTCTTTCAAAGAAGGAACGGCAGTGGCGTCCTGTTCCTGTGTCTTAGATGTGTTAATGATGTGTTGCTTCTGATGTTAGCAAGGTATATCTATATTTATATCTATATTTTTATCTATATATATGTCTCTCTCTCTCTCTCTCTGTCTCTCTCTCTCTCTCTCTCTCTCTCTCTCTCTCTCTCTCTCTCTCTCTCTATATATATATATATATATATATATATATACATTTTTTTTTATTTTATTATTATTATTATTATTATTTTTTTTTTTTTTTTTTTTTTTTTGGGGGGGGGGGTTGTATGTTTTCACGCACTTATAGTTTCTGATTCTCCAACAATCCTTATTGAATTAGGGAAGTGTACACTTAGTGGACTGGTGTGCTGTGAATATATAAACCTGTTTGTTCCGACCCGTGTGCTTGTCCTCTTGCCACAGAGAATGTTGTTTGTGAGAAACGAGTTCCTTGTGTTACGTAATGGAGATTGGGACACATTAGTTAAATCCAGGTCATGAAGCGGTTTGTGTTAGTGTGGGTTGAATATTATTTGTGAGGGCGAGTTTATTCGTGAATCTGTTATGAGGGTGGAGCATGTAAGTGTGTGGGAGGGGATAATGTTATTTGGAGTTTGTTCAGTGGGGATTCTCATCGAGAAATGAAGTCCAGTCTGGAAAGTTGAATGGCCTGTGATCCAAATACGTCTGGTAGAGAAGTTTTAAAGATATTCAGTACTGGGGGAAAGAGGTCTTCTAAAAGTGAGAGAAGGAGATGAAAAGAGTTTTGAAAGTTGAAGCAAGATACAAATATAAACATGAATCTGACCTTTGATTATGTAGCAATAAGAGCATGTTTACATTTCCACATCTGCCATTCCATACCATGATTACACTCAAAGGGGACATAGAGCTTTCTGTCACTTCAGTTTTGTTATTAATCTTTGCCTATGACTGTGCAAGTAGAGTCTAAGGAAAAGAGGTCATGAATAACAGAGATTTTGTTCTTTGCATAA
>NC_061845.1:28943016-28948016 GCF_019202785.1 Penaeus chinensis
AGAAGAGAAGCGAGAGAAGAGTGAAGATAGATGAAAGAGCGGAAAGGGGAGAAGAGAAGGATGGAAAAAGGGGTGATAGGTGGGAGGAGGAGAGAGAAAGAGTGGGAGGTAAAAACGGGAGAGAGAAAGAGGGGGGGGGGGGGCGAGGGAGAAGGGAAAAGGGAGACAGGAGAGGAGGGTGGATGGAAGGGGTAGAAGAGGGGATAGATTGGGAAATAGGTGGATAGAAATTGAGAAGAGAGAAGTGGGAATATGTATTATATCATATTATACATACATTCAATATTAGCCTATGTACGCATAAACGAGTATATATATACATACATATATATATATATATATATATATATATATATATATATATATATATATATATATATGAGCCGCATTCATGTTGACAAATGTAGACTAGGTATGAATGACAATATAAGAGATGTATTTGACACACACACACACACCCACACACACCTACACACACCCACACACACACCCACACACACACGCACTCACGATTGAGTTTCTCGTAATACACATTCTCCTGATTAATTCGGCAAAACATTAAAGTAATTGCCGCCGAACGATCACTGGAGCCGCTACACGAGTCTCCTCGGAGGTCGTTGCATTCGGCCATTATTTCCAAGCCTATATTTTCTGCTTTGTTGAGCATTCACAAGCGAACAAAGCAAGAAAGGAAGCATGAAAAAATGGCGCAAATTTCGAACGTCGCCTGGCAATATTATGCTCATTTTTTTTTTTATGCACATTTTGTTGGGAAAGAATTGTTGCGATACGATAATAACGAAGGTAAATTTTCAAAAAGACGACAATCAGGTAGGAAAAAAGTACATCCATATTTATCAGCAAAAAAGACATAGACAGTGCTTTGAACTCACGTCTTCAAATCAAACAAAGACAAAAAAAAAAAAAAAGAAAAAAAAAAAAAAAAAATATATATATATATACGCACGCATAAATAATACAGAAATGGATATTATTTTTTTTTTTACGTCTCTTTTCCATAGTGTTCCCCCTCTTCTCGAGCTTTATATAGCCAGGCTGCGACCGCCTTTGTTTCAGTCTCGTCCCGGAAGGCAGCGTGTCCCTGCGCACTCTGACGCTCTTTTGTTTTCGCAGGACTCGCTAAAGTCTACGGACATGTCGCGACTCTTTTCAATTCACTTTTTTTTATTTTTTCTTATTTTTTCTCTTTTTTTTGCGGGGGTGGGGGTAGGGTGGCGGTGGTAAAGGGATGGACAAAAGTGATAATTTTCTTTGTTTCTTTTCTTTTGTTTGGAAAAGAATAAATGGCTTAATGAGGCGAACTTTATTCATGATTTTGTTGATGATAAAATAGTGAGAATAATGAACGTGGTGCTTATAATAACAGCCGTAATAAGGATAACAGTGATCATAATGATAATGGCAATAATACTGATAGTAAAAAAAATATGTTAATGATAATAATAACATAAGAATGATATAATAACAATAAAAATAACGATGATAATAATAAAAATAGTTGTAATAATGAAGCTGATGATAACAATAATAATGATAACATTATTGATAATAATAACAACAATTATTATTATCATTATCATTATATCTATTATTCTCTTTATTACCATTATTATTATCATTATTATTATTATCATTATTATTAATATCATTATTATTATTATTATTATCATTATTATTATTGTTATTAGCATTATCATAATTATTATTATTATTATTATTATTATTATTATTATTACTATTATTACTATTGCTATTATTATTGTTATTATTATTATTATTATTATTATTATTATTATTATTGTTGTTGTTATTATTACCATTATTATTATTATTATTATTATTATTATTATCATTATTATTATTACTATTATTACTATTGCTATTATTTTTATCATCATCATCATCATTATTATTATTATTTTTATTGTTATCACCATTATTATTATTATTATTATTATCATTACTGTTATTCATATCATCATTATTATTACTATTATTATCATGATCATCATCATTATTATTATCCTTACTATTATTAATACAATTGAATTATCATCATTATCAATATTGGATTATGATTATCAAAATCATTATTGTTATTGTTAAATTATTATCATTATCATTACTGTAGCTTGCAATATTATCACTATCATTATAGTTATTACATTATTATCATTATTATTATTATCACTATTCTTCTTCTTCTTCTTCTTTTTGTTATCATTATTAGTATTATCGTTACCATTATCATATCATTATTACCATCATTATTATTATTATCATCATTATTATTATCATTAACATCATCCTTATTATTGTCATTATTATTATTATTAATATTATTATTATCATCATTATTAATATTATAATTGTTATCATTATTAGTATTAGTATTAGTAATATCATCACCATCATTACAGTTATCATCATTATCAATGTTGTTATTACCATCATCATCATTATTATTATTATCACTATCCTAAATATTATCATAATTATCACGGATATTATCATAATTGTTTTTACTATTATCATTATCATTATTATTATTATTATATATATACACACACACACACATATATATATAAATATATATATATTATCATTATTATCATTATCATAATTATTGTTATTATTATCTTCTTTAATATCATTATTATCACTATCATCATTATTATTGTTGTTGCTCCTCTTCTCCTTCTTCTTCTTCTTCTACTTCGCCGTCTTCTTCTTCTTCCTCTTCTTTTTCTTCTTCGTCTTCCTCTTCTTCATCTTCTTCTTCGTCTTCTTCTCAGCTTCTTCTTCTTCTTCTTCGTCTTCCTCTTATTATTATTATTGTTATTATTATTACTATTAGTAGTAGTATTACCACCTTTATTATTATTATTATTATTATTATTATTATTATTATTATTATTATTATTATTACTATTTTTATTATTAGCATGAAAATTATCATTATTATTATTTGCATGAAAATTATCATTATTATTATTTACATGAAAATTATCATCATTATTATTACTGTAAAAAATATCATTATTAATCATATCATCATTATTTCTATCACTATTATTAACATCATCACCATCATTTAAAAAAAAAAAAAAATCCTCAATATGGTCATTACTACAGTTAACATTATAATTATCTTAATAATATTTTATTTTCATTAGAGTTTAAAACTTCAGGATAATTACAACTAAAATCATTGCTATTATCACCAAGAATAATAATCATCAAAATAACGATAAAGGTAAAAAAAATATCGGGGTTATCATACCAAACATTATTGCAATATATTATTACAGTTATTATGTAAAACACACAGTAGTCTCCCCCTAACACTATTCAACAGATTAACTTATCCAGCACGAACGTCATAACTTTTATAAATCCGGTTTGCGTGTCCGAGTCTGTGGAAAAAAAAAAAAAAAAAAAAAACACGAAATAAAAGAAAATAGGAGACAAAAATAGAGAAAATGTGTTATCAAGACGTTTTCTCTTTCTTTATTTCTTTCTCTCTGAGATGTGTTCGTAATTCTGAAGTTTTCTGTCGTCACTGGTTACAAAAAATGATATTGGTGTAATGAGGTATATAACCTTCTATTAATATTTTTTTCTGTTGTTATTGATAACAAGTTGTTATTTTGAAAAAGAGAGTTCACTCTTTCTTTCTCTCTCCCTTTCACTTTCATGCACCTACGGTCTATAGACGTAGTTTATATATATATATATATATATATATATATATATATATATATATACATACATATACATGTATATATGTGCATATACATATTTATATATATACATATACACATATATATATATATATATATATATGTGTGTGTGTGTCTGTGTGTGTATATATGTATATATATATGTCGTTCTATCTATCTATTTATCTATCTATATATCTGATAGATATATAGACACACACAAACACACATACACACACACACACAAACACACATACACACACACACACAAACACACATACACACACACACATATACACACGCGCGTATGTATATATATGTATATCTGTGTGTGTGTGTGTGTATGTATATATATGCACTCACACACACAAACACGCTCATTTCTATTTTCTCCCCACCACTAATCAATTCCAGCCTCCCTTAAGTGCTTAAGTAAACCCCTCGCTTGACTCAGATAAAAAGACAATTGACGAAGGGATCTTGCAGGCACAGCAGCCAGAGGATTATGTAAACAAACTGTAGAACAGAGACAGTAGGTGAGACAATCGCGGGACAGCGGTTGTGTAGTGTAGACCTGTTACAGTGCTTTTTGGCATGAGTATGTACCCAACTGCGGTAGTTTGTAGATTAGCGTTTTTTAGTGCATATCTCTATTGTTCTTTTCTTCATTTCTTGTGCTTGTGCTTTTCTTGTCTTTTTTTTTCTTCATATCTTCCCATTTCATACTGTTTTATTTTTCTCTATCTCTCTGTTATTCCTATGTTTGGATATACAGGGTTTTTTTATTGTTATTCTCATTAGTACATCGGGACAGTAATGTGTAATCATGTTGCTTCCATTTTAACAGGAATGTTGCTTGATTATTATGAAGTTAATATGCAGTAATTTGGTGTCAGTTTCTGTGTAGACTTGAACTAGGTGAATATTTGTTGTATTTGTTATATGGAATGAAACAATATATTTTATACCTCTGTATTTAAAAAGTAGTATATATCTGGACAATCTGTCTTGGCTATGTGTGTTGTGATTGTGAATTGATAGAATCTGTTAGATCTTTGCATCCTCTTCAATACCTTTCCTGTAGCAGCTTTGTCATGGTTGTGTGTCTTGAAGTAGTTAACACTGTACATGAATGGGGATCCTGGTGACAGAGGTATGAGCTGAGAAGAAAATAACTTTTTTTGGGGGGAATAGAGCATAGACTAAGGGAATTATTTAAATCATTTGATAATTAGGTAGATAAAGATGATAGTAACC
>NC_061845.1:28955516-28960516 GCF_019202785.1 Penaeus chinensis
TTAATCCTTGTATGTCATCTCACTATATTTTTCTGTTCTCTCTTTTACCCTCTTTCCTTACCTTCCCAACCCCGCTTCTTCCCTCCCTTTATATCTTCCTTTCCTTCTTCCTTTATCCCCTCTATCCTCCCCATTCCTCTATCTGTCCCTTCCGCCTTTATCTCCCTTCCGCCCTCTCCCCCCTTTCTTTGTCCCCTACCCTATTCTATCTCCTCTATACCCTACCCTCACCCCCTCCTCCTCTCCCTCCCTTCCTCCCTCATCCATTCTCTCTCCCTCCCCCATCTCCCTTCCTCCCCCTTACCCTTCCCCTACCCTCTACCCCTCCCCCTCTCCCTCCCCCTTCCCCCTTCCTCCCTCCTCCACCTCCCTCCCCCTCCCTACCCCTTCCTCCTCCTCCCTCTCCCACCTCCCTTTCCCTCCCTCTCCCTCCCTCCTCCTCCCTCTTCCACCTTCCACTCCCTCCTTCCTCCTTTCTCTTTCCCCCTCCCTCCCCCTTCCCCCTCTCCTCCCCCTTCCTCCTCCTCCCCCTTCCTCCTCCTCCCCCTTCCTCCTCCTCCCCCTCCAATCCCCTTTCCCTTCCTGCCTCCCCACAGCCTGCTCCCGGCGTACTGGAGGAGCCTGTGCCAAGGGCGGCTACGTGGCACTCTGGATCCACGCAGAGAGGGACGCGGCCAACGTCGACCTGCTCCTGTCCCTCCTGCAGGACGCGCCTCTGCTCATCCTGCATCTGTTTATCATGACGAGGACCCTCCCCGAGCAGGCGCTGCAGGGGCACCTCAGCCAGACGAGTGAGTTCGGGGGGGGGGGGGGGGGGAGAGGAAGAGGGGATGGGGGGGAGTGGGAGGGGAGAGGGGGAAGAGGGGTGAAGAGGGGGGGAAGGGTGGAGATGGAGGAAGAGGGAGGAGGGGAAAGGTGAGAGGGAGGAAGGAGAATGGGAGGAAGAGGGAGGAAGAGGGAGGAAGAGGGGGAAAAAGGGGAAAAGGGAGGGAGAGAGGGAAGATAAAGGGAGGGAGGAGAGAGAAGAAGAAGAGGGAGAGAGAGACGGAAGAGAAGAAAGAGGGGGGGAGGGAGAAGGAAAGAGGAGAAGGAGGAGAAGAGGGAACAAGAGAGCGTGGAGAAAGGAAGGGAAGGTAGGGGAGAGTGAAAAAAGAGAAAGAGGGAGTGGAAAGAATGAAAGGGTAGAGAGAGGGGAACAGAAGGAAAAAGGAGAGGGAAGGCATGAAATGAAGAGTGAAAAAAGTAGAAGAAAAAAGGGAATGGCAAGGGAGAGAGAGGAGGGAAGGAGGACAGGAAGGAAAAGGGAAAGGGAGAGGAGAAGGGGGAACAAGAGAGCGTGGAGAAAGGAAGGGAAGGTAGGGGGAGAGGTGAAAAAAGAGAAAGAGGGAGTGGAAAGAATGAAAGGGTAGAGAGAGGGGAACAGAAGGAAAAAGGAGAGGAAGGCATGAAATGAAGAGTGAAAAAAGTAGAAGAAAAAAGGGAATGGCAAGGGAGAGAGAGGAGGGAAGGAGGACAGGAAGGAAAAGGGAAAGGGAAGAAGGGGAGGGAATGAGGGTGAGGAAATTAGGGAAGAAGAGGATGAGGGGATGAGGGAGGGAAAGTGAGAGGAAATGAGAGTGGGCGAAGAAGAGGAGTAGGAAGAAGGAAGAGAAAACATGGAGTAGAGAGAGAGAGAGATAGAGAGAGAAAGAGAGAGAAGAGAGAGAGAGAGAGAGAGAGAGAGAGAGAGAGAGAGAGAGAGAGAGAGAGGGAGAGAGAGAGAAGAGAGAGAGAGAGAGAGAAGAGAGAGAGGAGAGAGAGTGAGAGAGAGAGAAGAAGAGAGAGAGAGAGGAGGGGGGGGAGGGAGAGAGATGTATATAAATAGATAGAAAAAGAGAGGAAGAGATAGATAGATAGATAGATAAATAGAGAGAGAGAGAGAGAGAGAGAGAGAGAGAGAGAGAGAGAGAGAGAGAGAGAGAGAGAGAGAGAGAGAGAGAGAGAGAGAGAGAGAGAAGAGAGAGAGAGAGAGAGAGGAGAGAGAGAGAGAGAGAGAGAGAGAGAGAGAGAGAGAGAGAGAGTAGGAGGGAGGAGGAGAGAGCAAGGGGTGGAAAAACTGAAAGAAGAGGAATTTATAAAGAGGGAGGGGGGGGGGGGAAGTAAGGGGAAGAGAAGAAAAGTGAGAGGATGAAGAGGGAGGAAGAGGGGAAGAGAAGGGATGAGTGGATTGCGAGAGACGAGAAGAGAAGGGAAAAGGGGAGAGCTGAATAGGGAAAATATTTTTCAAGTAAGTTATTTGCCGTTATTATAGAAGTGAAACCAGTGAGTAATTTTGTGCTATTCATGCTTTGTGTTTGCTTACGTAATGAATCCATTTTTCCTTTTGATTGATTGAATTTGCTCTCTCGTTCATGACTGTTGACAATACCCAAATTACTTTTCTTAAACTATTAAAAAGATATATTATAAGTTAAGTTATCATACTTATATCAGGTTTCTGGAACATTTGAACAACAGCTGCATACGAAAGTTTGTTAGTTATCATTCATAGTATAGTTAGGGCAACTGTAGTTCAACTAGTATGCAGAGTTAGCTGTAGTTCAACTATTTCGAATTTCTACCATAATCTATATAATCTGTATGTGAACTAAATAATGTTACATAATATTCAAACACCAAAAAATCCAACCTTTTCTTTCCTCACAAAAAAAAAAAAAAAAAAAAAACACTCACAATTGGACAAACTAGTCTATATACACAACAGATTCTACTTTTAATCTTCAAACTATATAATCTTTATCTATTCTAAACCAACTCCAAATACCCCCTTCCCCCCCAAAAAAAAAAAAAAAAAACACAAACACAAAATAAAGAAACAAACAAACAGAACAACCAAAACCCACTCAAGCATCCTCCTCTCCCGAACAGTAATCTGGCAGATGACCTCCGTGACAGCCTCCCTCCTGACGCTGGCCTGGTCGGTGGCTTCCTTCGTCCGCGCCGTCAGACTGTGCGAGCCGACGCTTGGGAATCTCAGCATCCTTGATCTCGTCCTCCTGACCCTCTCCCACTTCTGCTCCATCGCCGGACAGGTGTGTGGGCGTGTGTGGGGTGAGGGGGTAAGAAGGGATGGGGTGTGGGGGTGTGTGGGGTGGGGGTGTGGGGTGAGGGTGTGTGGGTGTGTGTGTGGGGGGGGGGGGGGGGAGGAAATGGATGTGTGTGGGGAATGAGGGTGTGTGGGTGAGGGTGGGGGTGTGTGGGTGTGCATGTGGGTGTGTGGGTGGTGTGGGGGTCAGGGTGTGTGGAGGTGTGTGTGGTGTGGGGTGAGGAAATGTGTGTGTGTGTGTTTGTGTGTGGGTGGAGTGAGGAAATGGGTGTGTGCATGTGTGGGGGGGGGGGGGAGGAAATGGGTGTGTGGGGGATGAGGGGGGGGGGGTTGTGTGTGTGTGGGGGATGGAGTGTGGGGCTAGGGTGGGTGAAGGGGAGGAGTAATGGGGGGGGGGGGGGGATGATGATAGAAAGGGGTAAAGGAGAATGAATAAAAACACATAAATAAAAAAGAAAAGAAAAAGAAAATAAGAAAAGAAAACAATATAAAAGTGAAAAAAGTAAAGAAAGGAATTGCAGTGAAAGGAAATAAAGAAAAAAAGAAGAAGAAAAAAAAAGGATAAAAAAAAAAAAAAAAAAATAGATACAAAAAAAAAAAAGAAAAAAATAGGGGTAAAATAAAATAAAAAGAGAAAGAATCAAAGCAAAAAGGATAAAAAGTAAAAACGAGGAAAACAAAATAAGGAAAAGAAGAAAGAAAAAGAGGTAAAGGTCAAAGAGGGTTGCCAGTTCTGGAATTATGAACAGTAATATTAATAGTGAAGTTAGATGAAGCAGTTTTCTCCTTATCATTGTTAATATTTCTTATAATAATTCTATTACAATTGTTATCTTTTAATTAATCATTATGTTTTCTTATTTCATTATTAATTTTCGTCGTTTATTATTACTGTTATTATCATTATCAATTCTAATTAACTCAATAATATCTATCATCATTATCCCTTCGAGATTTTCTCTATATTAACGTCGTCATTATCAATGTCATTATATTAATGATCATATCCACTAAGACTATCATTATTGCTATCATCATCATTACCATTCTTATTACAAATATCGTTACTTTTATCCTTATTTCAACCAATTAATTAATGTCATCATAATTATTCCTTTAATTATCTCACGTTTGTATTTTTTATCACCATCCTTCGTATAATAAAGGCCACTATAATGATAACCATAATCACCAACACCTTCATTATTATTATCATTATCAGTATCATTATGAATAGCAAATTACCTTGCCGTGTTGATACTGTGGTAGAAAAAAATATTATATACAAACTATATTAACTGGAAAGTGAGACAACAGATTCGAAAATGTGTTTCACTTTTCAATAAATTTATATTGTTCATTGTGTGTGTTTTTTTTTCAATCAAAGTATCTTTATATTATTCCTACTGTGTTTTTGTTTCTACTAAAGTGTTGTTCTTTGGGTTTTTATCTTTTTAACTAAATTATCATTATAGTATCATGCATTTTTTTTTCGACCAATGCATTGTTACAGTATTATGTACAAAGTGATTTGTATCATAATGATATTATGTACATATTAGTTTTATCTGCCAATGCATCCTTATATTATTATGTATTTTTTCCTACCAAATTATCATTATGATATTAAGTATATAGATTTTATTCTATCGAAGTCTCATGTACGTAATTTTTTTATTAACCAAAATAGGATAATAACCATCTTTTCTTCTTTTAATCCTTCGAGTTATACCTTCCATGATTCCTTCGAGTTCCTCCCCATCTCTACCTCCTCCTCGTTCCTCCTTCAGGTCATGAGCTTCTCTCTTTTCGCGTCGAAGCTCCTGGTGGCGTTCGTGCTGGTGGTCGCCTTCCACTGGGTGCTCATGTCCCTGTGGGTGCTCTCTCAGGTGAGTCGACGCCCTCGCTCCCTCGT
>NC_061845.1:28963016-28970516 GCF_019202785.1 Penaeus chinensis
TTAAACTATGACGGATTTCATATAAAAAATGCACTGCGATTAATCAGTAGTTTGTATTTTGAATAAACAGTGAATATCTTCAAGATAGGGCAGTGATGAAGCCAATACAACAATGAAACGTTTCAGAACCCCTTCAGATCAAACGTTTGGAGGACTCTTGTTAATAAAACGTTTACATTCTTTCGATTTCTAACGGCAGATTCATGTAAGGCATATGGTTGTGCAATTCCCACTTACTTTGATGTCTGAGAACATTGTAAAATCGAAAACATGCAAACTCACAGCTTCAGCAGAAGAATAAAGTATATCTGAAACAACAAACAGATCTACATCCGTTTATAAGATTCATTTGAGAGTATTATTCCAACTTGACCAATAGCAGAATTCCACGTCTTCAAGTTAACCAATCACAGAATAGATGTACCCGTCTCCCTCAAACCCTCCACCGCCATTGGTCCGCCGCCACAGTCTCTTCCTCACAATGGCCAACCAGAGCCTTTGTTTTTCCCGCTCCGGCCAATCACAGCAGAGATGTAACCTCACACAAACCATCGCTTTAGAAGACCCAAGATTCGTATCATTATCTCAGTGTTCAATCTACCTGCAACATCATTAAAAGGAAATGTATGTTGTCGTGCAAAGTTTCGGTCAATGATCAAAATGCAATGTGGCTAAACTCCGTCCAATTTTATAGACTGGTTGAGTTAGTGCCTGACTATGACGAACATTGCGAACGATGTACCAAGATCAATTAAAGGATATGACTGCGTGATTTTTTATTTTGTAATATACCCTTCCTTTGCTGTGAAGTATTAATAATATAATAAAGGCAACGGAACACACACACACACACACACACACGCACACACACACACACACACACACACACACACACACACACACATATATTTATATATGTTTATATATATATATATATATATGTATACACCTGTGTGTATATGTATATGTATACAATATATATACATACATATATGTGTGTGTGTGTGTGTGTGTGTGTGTGTGTGTGTGTGTGTGTAAATCTGTAAAATCTGAAAATAATGAATGAAAGGCAAATTTCCTTATTATCTCAGTATTCACCATAACTTCAAGACCATCATTTAGCAAATGACAGCGTCGCAGCATGGCCCGAGGGCTAATAAGGCAACAGCAACAACAGAAGACCATTAAGAGGCAAGTGTTCCATGAGCCGATTAGGTAGAATCTTCCAGTACGAGCTCTCCAGGCTTACCCAGTGCACATGTGCTATTGTGCACGAAGGAGGACAAAATCTTACTGTTTAAGTTTTTTTTTTTTTTTTTTTTTTTTTTTTTTTTTTTGGTATAATAGGCAGGTAGATAGACTTATATATATATATATATATATATATATATATATATATATATATATATATATGTATATATATAGACTTACACACACACACACATATATATGTATATGTATATGTATTTGTGTGTGTGTGCATATATGTTTACACGTCTATCTATCTATCTGTAAATCTATCTATCTACCTATCTATCTATAGGTATGAATGGGTATGTGCGTATGTGTCTGTGAAAGAAAACAGTTAAGATAAAGCGTGAGGGCTCTTTAAAACCTGTTCTAAGTTCCCAAGACGATAAATCAGATAATAGGGAAAAACTTTATTTCCTCAAGTGTTTCCTCTGTTGAGTGTTTTCTTTTCTTTCAACATATTTATTTCTGGAATTTGTTTTGTTCCTTTTTTTTTTGTATGTTTTATTATATTTCTTGGTATTTTATCATCTAAAAGTAAAAAAAATAAAAAATCACAGAGGACTTTTTACTGCAAAGATCTACCTTACCACACACACACACGTATATATATATATATATATATATATATATATATATATATATATATATACATATATATACATATATATATGTGTGTGTGTGTGTGTGTGTGTGTCTGTGTGTGTGTGTGTGTTTATATTTACTTTTTGTCTACTTACTTTCCTATTCTTCTTTTTTTCCCAATGGACAAAATCTCGTTAAATCAAAGGGTATATAAAATGTACAAAATCAGACAACCCCTCCAAAAAAGGCTGAGAAATTGAATTAAAAATTCCAATAGACACAATATCGTAAAAGACAAAAACAAAAACAAAAAAAAAGTTAGATGACGAAGGAAAAAAAAAAAAAAAAAAGATACGTAATGCTAAAAGTAGATTAAAAGTAAACTGCTGATAAAAAAGAAAGAAAAAAAAAATCAAAATAATAGAAGATAATACGGGCGAATATGCCACTAATTGATATATTTGTCTAATTACATTAAAATATACTTTTTAATGTAATCAGACTATAATATTAATTCCTTCCATAGATACATATCCATCAGGATGTAACAGCAACAATCAAATCACAACTTTATTAGCATTCATCCAAAATTAGCATATTTTCATCCCCTAAACCGAAAAAAGGTAATTGGTATGATCTCATTGAAATTAAAACCACATACGTTTCAATGCCTTTATTTAACGTCTAAGAAAACATACATACCTTTAAGGCACTTCGGTACATCGTGGTAAAAGAGAAGGAAATGTTTATCAGTAGGCCATGTAGCACCTCTTCGCATAGGCCTATAACTCCGTAATAAGTAATAATCATGCATAGGCCTATCTTGGCTGTTTGAAACCTTCTTTTTTACCTGTTTTGATCTCGGTAGAAATACGAAGTAGAGGCTAGTTTTCTTATCATATATATGTGTAAATGGTATAATTTTTTATCAAATTTTCTCTAAATATCCAAATGTTACTTATTTTAAAGCCAGCATTAGTTAACAATACCATTATTCATCATTTTAAACACAATCAGCTTCATTTTAACTTTAGCATCAAGTTGATTGCCTCTTGTTTTCTCCTTCACACTCTGGCAGTATTTTCAGGTGTCCTTTTAACATGCATGGAAGAGGTTCCTGGTGCAGGCCTTAAATCAGCTTTTTTTTATAGCCTTTTTCTCCTAAAAAGGATGAAGAGATTCGTGTGTGTTATTTTTCAACCTCAGTTCGAGAGATAATTTAATAGACATGTAACCATATAAATGTGGGGTTATTATACAAAAGGAACCACTGGTAGCAGTTTGTGAAGCAACATAACAGGAACAATAACTCATTATAAAGATATCAAAATAGGGCAATGGAATTAACTCATTATAAATGTATCAAAATCAAGTAAAATGATACAGAACACATCTTGAACAAGAAATGACGTAAACAAGATCATAATAATATATACAAAAGGGTTATCTATGATTAAAAATGCAGAAAACATGAGATCAACTGTGTCACTCAATGGCAGTTTATCAGATACCTCCTGGAGTTACACATATATCGAAACTAAATAACTATACAGTATATGTATACACAATATATATAGCTTATTACATACTATATACCACACACACACACACACACACACACACACACACACACACACACACACACACACACACATATGTATATATACATATATATATATTTAAATATACATACACATATGTGCATATACATATATGTGCATATACATGTATACACACACACACACACACACGCACATATATATATATATATATATATATATATATACACACATATTTACATATGCGCGCGCGCACACACACACACACACACACACACACACACAGATATATATATATATATGCACATATGTGTTTATGTTTGTATAAATAAATATATACATACACACATATGCACATATGTGCACATATATATATGTGCATATAGATATGTATATATATACATATCTGCATATATGCATATGTATCATATATACATATATATGTACGTATATATATATATTAAATATATATCTATATTTATATAAACATATATAAACATGTGTATATATATGTGTATATATGTATTTACAAAAATATATACATATACATACATATATGTACATATATGTATACATACATATATGTATATATATGTTTACCTACATACCTACATAATCTATAATATGTATGTATACATACATATATATATACATATATACATATATATACATATACATTTATATATAAACACGCACATATACACATATTTATTTGTATGCATATGCCATTAATCTCAGTGACTCACAAATCATACCAAACGAAAGGAAATTACTTACATGGTCATTGGTAACTCTATTCATAGAAAACAGAGAAAATCATCCAAAAAGAAAACGGACAACGTTGCAGGGGAGACCAAAGTATAATGGCGATTACACCTACGTCGTCTAAAGTTTGGGAAAGTTCCTAGTAACAACATGAACTACGTAGCTATACTGAATATTCATTAGGAGTAAAACTATGATCACTTAAGTGGCTATGAATTAGCAGAGGATATTTTCACACTTTGATATAAGATATTCTAAAAATGGTATCCAAACGTGATTACGGTTTACGTTAAAACACGTATTATTTTATAGAAAAGGTATGTATGTGTTTTTTTTTACATTTGCAAACACGCGAATGTTCTTTGAGTCCAGCTCATTTGAAAGACTGCAATATGATTTGAAATGGAAAAAAACGTGTCTCATTCAAGATACTTATATATACAATACTTGTCTTTCTCACACACATTTCGTTCCTAAAAACACAAGACAAAAGACAATATCTAAATTCACATTTTTCCCTCTCTAAATGGATTTACTTATCAAAAAAGACAAAGAAAAACAAAATGCAGCATATGTACCTTTTCAGAAAATAATGAATCGCATTTTAGACTTTTCAAACTCGCAAATACTCAAAATTCATCAGTAATTAACAGTCATTCATATATATTTCATTAATAACTATATAATGAAAAAATACACAATTCTTTCCTTTAGATTCCAGTAATTTGCATATTAGAGTTTTAGCAGGAGTTCAGTATCTCAGAAACGTTAAATGTCATTACAGGATTATGACAATGTAAAGCATATATTGTACAATACTAACGATGTTGATGATGATAATGTTACTATAACAATAATACTTATGATAATAATGACAATAATAATAATAATAATAATAATAATAATAATAATAATAATAATAATAATGACAATAATAATAATAATAATAATAATAATGACAATAATAATAATAATAATAACAATACTAATAATTGTATAATAATAACAATAAGAATAAGAAACAGTAATAATGATAATAATATTGATAATAATAATAATAAAATTAATAATAATAATAATAATAATAATAATAATTACTATTGTCATCAGAAACAGAGAGAGAGAGAGAGAGAGAGAGAGAGAGAGAGAGAGAGAGAGAGAGAGAGAGAGAGATAGATAGATAGATAGATAGATAGAGAGAGAGAGAGAGAGAGAGAGAGAGAGAGAGAGGAGAGAGAGAAAGAGGAAGAAAGAAAAAGAGAAGGAGAAAGCAATAAGGTATTTGATTTTAAAGCCATTTTTTCCCAAGGCACTACAAATCAGAAAAAACTTCTCTCATCAAATATTAAATAACAATCTCATATTTTCAAATTATCCGGTGATTCACGTTTTCTTTCTTTTTTTCTCTCTGGAATTTCTTAGTCATAAGTTACTTATCTGGATCTATACTTGCGACACGTAGAGAAAAAAAGTGAGAATATCTTTGAAATACGTCACGAATATATCTTTATCGTTATTATCATCATCAACAGCAGTGATAAGAATTTTGGTTAAAAATAATTATTGAATTTATCTACATGACCATTTTTTCTTCCTTTATTTCCATTCCGTTTTTCTTCAGTACAAAAGTCAATGAACGAAATTAATTGAAAAAAAAAAGCACTATCATACAGAGCAAAGAGTTTCCAACAACACAACCTCACAATTCACTCACAATCTCGGAATGAGAGTCTAAGTTAAGTTCCTTTCTCTCTTTCGCTCATTTTATCTTCCCTTTTTCTCTATGTCTGTCTTCCGTTTCCTTTCCTTTTTTTTTTTTTCGTCTATCTCTTTCTCTAGTTTTCACACAGCACAGCAGACTCGACACAGCAGGCAGCACAGGTCGCAGTGACAGCAAGAGCAGTTGCACAGAAGACAGCACATGATCGAACACTGATCGCAGATTTTGTCACAGCATCCCTGCAGAAGAGATGAAGATGCTTAGTTAAGATGCGTGTTTTTGGAGTTTAAACCTTATTGTAATGATAGACTATATTGTAATGATTATTATATTGTAATGATTGTTATATCATGATGATTATAATATAGTAATGATTATCAAATAGAAAGGATAATTATATTAGAGACAGTAATGATGATGGTGATGATGATGATGATGATGATGATGATGATGATGATGATGAACTCTAAAGCATTAATAATATTAACGATCATGATAATATTATTCATTATTGTCATAATATTCAATCAAAGAGAACAACACAACCATTCATTATGATTAATATGATGACGTGATAATAATAATTATAAAAAAAGGGAACAGACGAGGGAAAGAAGGAACATGTTTATATAAATACAACCACCATCATCGAGAATGGTGCTAATAAGTAATGATAATTGTAGTAGTAGTGGTAGTAATAGCCATTGTGTTTAGTAGTATAATCTCTGTTAATAATAGTAACAGAGATGTAGTAGTAGTAGTTGTAGTAGTAGTAGGAGTAGTAGTAACTGAAGCATAAGTAGCAATAGTAGTAGGAGAAATAGTAGTAGTAGTAGATAGTAATAGTAGTAGTAGTAGTAGTAGTAGTAGTAGTAGTAGTAGTAGTTGTAGTAGTAGTAATAGTAGTAATAGTAGTAGTAGTAGTAGTAGTAGTAGCAGCAGTAATAGTAGTGATAGTAATATTAATAAAAATCCATGATAATGTAAATAATAGTAATATCACGGCAACAATAGTTAACAATGACAGTGACTGTAGTGTTTACTAACGACGCCATTTATACCAATTAAATACTTTGATATTCGGAGATGTTGAATATCCTATACTATCATTATAAACTGAGAAAGGCAATATCAAATTAAATTAGGTTTTACTACAGAAATGAATGACATATGCTTGTGATTTCGAGACTGAATAGTTCTCAATGCGAGTGTCATTACAAACGAATACTTAATTAAGTTAAAGTGAAGTGAACGAAAACAAAGGGCATTTATCTTATATATCACAGACTCCATTCAGATACAGATTACAAAGCTTAATATGAGTTCAAACATCCTTTTAATTACACCTTTGATAATATACGAATACAATACATTTCTTTCCACAGGGTAATAATATCAATAAAAAAAAAATATATAAATATCAATATAAAAAAAAAAAATCCTCATAGCTACTTGATACGAATATTAAGAAAAAAAGACTTTATTCCACAAAACCAAATAAAACAAAGAACAAAAACAAATAAAAAATAATAAAAAAATAGATAAAAAAAAAGTAAAAAGCTACATTTAAATAGAAAACCAAATCTATCAATCTCACAAAACTTCTAGTAAATTTCTGTG
>NC_061845.1:28975516-28980516 GCF_019202785.1 Penaeus chinensis
AGAGAGAGAGAGAGAGAGAGAGAGAGAGAGAGAGAGAGAGAGAGAGAGAGAGAGAGAGAGAGGATAAAGAGAGAGAGAGATAGAGAGAGAGAGAGAGAGAGAGAGAGAGAGATAGATAGATAGATAGATAGATAGATAGAGAGAGAGAGAGAAAGGGAAAGAGAGAGAGAGAGAGAGAGAGAGAGAGAGAGAGAGAGAGAGAGAGAGAGAGAGAGAGAGAGAGAGAGAGAGAGAGAGAGAGAGAGAGCAGAAACAGAAAAAGAGAGAGAACGAGAGAGAGAGAAAGATCAGAAACAGAAAAAGAGAGAGAACGAGAGAGAGACACGCGCGCATACAGTGACGCCTGTGGTGCAGACTTTATTGCTCTGATTTTGCTGACAACTGATAAGGCAGATTCACTGTTGTTGGCGACCGCTGCTGAATAGTGTATGTTTCCATTCAAGAGTTGCCTTAATGCTTGCTAGACTTGAAGAAAACTATATGGAAAAGGATGATGATAACAACATTATTAGTACAAGTGCTATCATTATTATAAATATGTTTACATTTATTCTTCTCATTATTAATATTATTTTCATTATCACTATGATTGTTATCATTGTTATTATCATTACTGTTATTACAACCACCATTATTATTATTATTATTATAGTTATCAGTTTATTAACGGTAACATTAGAAGACAAAACACAATAGTTCCACCGACAATATATAGAGAAAAGGTAAAAAGAAAACGAAGAAGAAAAAGTTCGAAAATATTTCACGTGGATGACAAAAGGGAAAATATTCTCCCTCCTCACCTAGTGTTGCTTTGAATTATATTTCGTTCCAGTTCCCCTTCCTCCCTGACCTCTTTCCCTCCTTCCCTTTCTCTCCTCCCCTCCATCTGGTCCCCCTCCCTCCCCTCCTCCCTTCCCTTTCAGCTGGCCCTTCCTACCCTCCCTCCTCTCGCCCCCCCCCCCCTTTGCAATTGAGTTCTTCTTGGTTAATTAATCCAAAGCAAGGCGCGTGGCTCACATATTTTCCGTCGCGGGTGGCCAAAAGGAACATCAATAATTCACGCTTGCGATGCTGACAACGTGGTCGGGTCGAGGTCGGTTATTCTACTAAAACTTTTTACGGAAGGGGAAACGGAGGTAAAGGATTTTTTATTATTATTTTTTTTATTCATCTGTCTTTTTAAAGGTTATTTCTCTTTCTTAATTACCATTTTCTATTTATCAAGTTCGGGTGTGGGTATCGCGGACGTAAATCATCCAGGGGGGAAGGGAATAATGAACTTTTGCTGTTGACTCTCAAGATCGATATGTTTACTTCCTATTGGAGGAGTGTCTGTGTTGACCCTTTGTAGCCATGACGAAGGGAACCGACGCACCCACTGCCATCAAGGTCGGTAGTCCTGTTTGTGCCAACGTCACCTTCGACCTTACCACGCGGTTACTCTCTGGACCCGGTAGTGTTGTTGTGAAAGACAGATTTGTCGCCAACATGAACAGTCGCTCTTTGATTGGAGATTTTCGGGACATTTGGCAACTCCCTGGCACGATGTTTTTTCTTCCCGAGAAAACGCGCGATTTTGCAAGTTTCTTTTTCAAGTAGCCTGAAAATTAGATTCTTTAATTGGTTATACTTATAATACTTATTACGCTTACAAACAAAGATATAAGAGGTAGAAAAAGTCAGATCATTTATAATCCTTATTCCCGCGTTTTTGTTGAGCTTTCTCGCTTCCCGTTAAAGAATCCGATTCCTTTGATTTGAGTATTTTGGTTTTGGACAATCTTAATTTAGAATTTGAAGACCACAAACACCTACACTTATAGTCGAAATACACAAACACACACACACGCACACACACACACACACACACACACACACACACACACACACACACACACACACACACACACACGCTCAAACACACGTGCCTCATTATATCTAATATTAAAGAAGGAACCAGTACCGTTAAAAACATCGTAGAGCTTAAATACGAACGATATCCCATGAATTTGTCAGCAGCGCCAATTAGCAAGAATTTCAAAGACAAAAGACGATCGTATAAACTCCATTCGACGCTTTATTTCGCAATCTGTGTCGATGAAGAAACGCATTCCAGTCCTCTAAGCTTATTTGTCTTTCTCATTATCTTCTGAATAGATTTTGTTTTCTTCCTTCGTTTATTTTCTTGATTTCTTCTTCTGTTATATCTTATTGTTCGTTATATATTACGTGTTTTATTATCTTTATTATTATTGTTATTATTATTATTATTATTATTATTATTATTATTATTATTATTATTATTATTATTATTATTATTATTATTTTAGCATTCTCAGTTCAGTTGCCAGTGAGTTTAATTGAGATTGGAAGATTGGTTAAATAATTTCAATTATTACTAAACGTCATATGAAGCTAAAGGAGAAGATAGATAGTTAGATAGATAGAGAAAGAGAGAGAGAGAGAAAGAGTGAGAGAGGGGGATTCCGAGGACCAGGAAGAGGGAAAGGGAGAGGGAGAAAGAGAAAGAGAAGGAGAATAAGAAAGAGAAGGAAAGATATACACTTACTGTAGATAGAAAGATAGACAGATACATATATATAGAATGGGGGTGAAAGAGGGAGACAGACAGAAAACAAACACGAAAGGGAGAATTAGGATAATAGAACAACTAAATAAAAAGTCCCCCTTGTGTTGAACTCAAACGACAAACACCCTTTCCCAAGACGCAAAAAGCCAACCCTTTTTCCGAACATTCCTAACAATATCGTAAATGAAGTCTGTATTCATGTACTTTTTTCTTCCTTGTTTTTCTGTCACTCTATATTTCATGGCTCTAGTCTTCCTAATGTGAAGGGGGCTGCTTGACACTACGACAATGGGCCAGGCAAAAGACACTGATCACAGGTGTAAATAAAGCTTATTACGGAATAGCGTGCAGCATAGGATGACTGAAGGGGGTCGTAATGACATTATGATAACACGCTTATTTACAAAGACCGATTTCAGGGTTTTGGTTCGTGATAGACGCGAGTGAAGCTTCGAACGGCTGGATCAATGGTTCGGTGATTAATGACTGGCTTACTGGTTTCGAAGCAGTTGTTTCGACACCTCTGAGGATTTCATTTAGAAGCCGATGATGCATTTGAGGAGCTTGAGGTTTCTGGTTAAACAAGTTGTCCTAGAAATAACGGAGGAGGGGGTGGGGGTGGAGGGGGGGGGGGTCAAGAAAACACACATATTCCCGTGTGTTTTCAGTTCGTCAGTCATGAGTGAAGCTTCGAACGGCTAAGTCGGTGCTTCGGAAACCAGTAAATGCTTGCGGGTTTCGAAACAGTACGTTCGACACCTCTGAGGATTTCCTTTTGAAGGAACTTGTATCATACATTTGTTTATCTGCCTACCCAATTCTAGTGTATTTCTCCCTACGTAACCCTATATATAGGGATTGATACATACACCGCTGAGCACATACTTTCCTGCTCTCTTTACCTTCAGATTACTTTCCATTCCTGGGTTTGTTGTAAAGGCGTTTTACTCTTTTTTTCATAACGCCCGAATTCCCATGTTCCTGCAATCGATCCTTCCTCTGTAGTGATTGACTGTTAATATTTGCCAGTCAAGTAGGTCAAGGGTCAACGATTAGCTGATGAATTGCCCTGAATTGGGTGATTTCAGGCTCTCTGGGTTGCGGACACCAATCCAATTTAGGAAAATAGGGAAGTAAATAGTATACATTAGCCACGGATGAATGTTACTTCGAAAATCAATACATCGCTTAAAATAGGCAAGAAATCTAATTACATAACCAAGTTACTGGTTTACTATTATTGTGCAGTTAGGGGTAATATTTTTTGTAAACTCTACACATATTTCACTGATTCTAACAGACAAATAATTCAGTTATTACCTAGATATTTGTTTATTATCAGTTCTATGCATTCTAGGCAGTTAAGCAGTTTTATTAACTCTAGACGTGGGGTACCAGGAAAACCCGACGACCACTGAAAGGGGTATTGAGAACCTTTGTATAAATTTATCATTAGATTTCGTCAAGGAAACCTTATATTCAGTCATATCAATCCACATATTTTCTTTAAAGATACGAGACTTCAACAATAAACAAAAGGCCTTTTGCTGAAAACGTTTTAATACATCAGCAGCTCACCAAAGACTACTTCACGTCCCTGGGCACTTAAAGCTTCTGCATCGAGCTGTCGCAAATGCACAGCGCGTGGTATTCATAAAACACAAAGACAAGAATTCAAGTACTCCTTGCTATCAGATACCAAATGTCACAATGGAGATGCTCAAATTCGCAGTCTTTTAGGTGGATCATACTTTTATAACGTTGTTCGTATTGTCATTGCCTTTCTCGTTTGCTATGACAGTTGATATTATATATACATACATACATACATACATACATACATACATACATACATACATACATACATACATACATACATACATACATACATACACACACACATATATGTATACACACATAGACACATACACATGCGTATATATATATTATATATACAAACATACATATATATACATATATATGTATATATTATATATACACACATACATATATATATTTATACATATGTATACATTCATACATACATACATATATACATATACATATACATATATATACATACATACATATATATATATAAATATATATATACATATATACGTACACACACACACACACACACACAGACACACACACACACACACACACACACACACACACAGACACACACACACACACACACACACACATGGTCGAGGTCGTTTAGTCTACCAAAACTTATTCCACACACACATACGTCTATGTTATATATATATATATATATATATATATGCATATATATATATATATATGCATATATATATATATATATATATATATATATATATATATATATATGTCTACATGTGTGTGTATATATATATATATATATATATATATATATGTATAT